>NC_081229.1:7062696-7097696 GCF_902713425.1 Acipenser ruthenus
TCTCTCTACGGGACGCTGCTGTTTATAGCTGCTGCACAATCCTGTGGTTCAGTGCCTCTCTGTCTGAACGAGTGCCTTGCTCCAAACTGCTTGCAAATCTCCAGCTGAGACACCAGTGCAGCCTGGGGCACAGGCTGGAAACAAGACTCCCATTGCAGAGCAGTGTGATCCATTCCTGGCTTTCCTAAGAGTTTAATAAGACACACCTGAGCTTCTTACCATTACACTGTGGCTAAGTGAAACCTGGAGTGGGGGAGTCTGCTATGCAATAGGAGTCTTGTTTCCATCCCTGGGAAAGGAGCGAGGTGTAGAACGACTACTAGTTCAATAGTTAAAAATAGACGAATAGGTCGACTGGTCGTCACTTTAAATATATAGAAATCCTTCTATGATAATGCCTGCTGCTCTATTTGTATACAGAAATTTGTAACACTATAGTTTCAAACTGCTTGGATTTTTTTCAATCTATTTATGAATGTTTTGAAATGTCTTTTACACAGTAATGGACTGCACTGCACTTCCGTCCCTCTGAAACCGCGTTTCACAAACACCCTGCGCTTCCATTCAGCCCGCTGAGACTGACATTGCTGGCCACTGCTAGTGCTCCCTTTAAACACACAGAGCAGGACTGTGCTGCTGCTGCTTTAGGCTGCAGTGTGATTAGTGGCTGCCAGTGTCTGAGGTGGACAGGCACTTTGCTGTTGGATAGTCGACTATTCGGTGCTGCCCCTATAGGAACAGGAACGCACTGTCATAACGGGGTCTAGTCTCAATTATTTATTGAACTGAAGAAATATTAGCCATCTATTTCTGACACAATCTCTATTACCCTTTACAAGGTTCCTACAGTAAAAGCGTAGCAAAGTATTGTAAAATATAGTGATGTATTAAAAACCATGGTAAACTGTGGTAATGCATTAGAATAGCATAGGGAGAGATTTACCACCATACTACACCCTATGTCATTTCTTTACAGTTAAACTCTGAGAACACCCGAGGTTCTGGCATTAGGTTCTCAGCAGCAACTGGAAGCAACAAAATCTCTAAAAATAGATCTGTGCAATTCAACCACAAACATAAACATGGAAGTGAAAAATTGAGGGGTCTTATTTGACTCAGATTTATCGTTTGAGTCACATATCCACAATGTCACCAAAGTGTCCTTTTACCATTTGTGAAACATGCTAAAATGAGGTCATTTCTGTCATGGTCTGATGCTGAGAAACTAATTCATGCTTTTGAGTCATCCTGACTTGACTTCTGCAATGCTCTATTTGCTGGGCTTCCGGATCATGCCATAAAACACCTGCAGTGTATACAGAATGCAGCTGCTAGGCTTCACTGCAGCGTATACAGAATGCAGCTGCTAGAATTCACTGCAGCGTATACAGAATGCAGCTGCTAGACTTCACTGCAGCGTATACAGAATGCAGCTGCTAGACTTCACTGCAGCGTATACAGAATGCAGCTGCTAGGCTTCACTGCAGCGTATACAGAATGCAGCTGCTAGGCTTCACTGCAGCGTATACAGAATGCAGCTGCTAGACTTCACTGCAGCGTATACAGAATGCAGCTGCTAGACTTCACTGCAGCGTATACAGAATGCAGCTGCTAGGCTTCACTGCAGCGTATACAGAATGCAGCTGCTAGACTTCACTGCAGCGTATACAGAATGCAGCTGCTAGACTTCACTGCAGCGTATACAGAATGCAGCTGCTAGGCTTCACTGCAGCGTATACAGAATGCAGCTGCTAGGCTTCACTGCAGCGTATACAGAATGCAGCTGCTAGGCTTCACTGCAGCGTATACAGAATGCAGCTGCTAGACTTCACTGCAGCGTATACAGAATGCAGCTGCTAGACTTCACTGCAGCGTATACAGAATGCAGCTGCTAGACTTCACTGCAGCGTATACAGAATGCAGCTTCTCATCAGAACAGAAAAAAGAGACCCTATACCACCTGTGCTGGTTTCACTGCATTGGCTCCCAGGTTTAGAGTTGATTTTAAAACATTACTGACTTATAAAGCACTTAAAGGTCTGGCAGATTATATAAAGGAGCTTATAGTCACAGATATACAGTACCTTCTCCTGATTTAAGATCAGCTGATGCAGGCCTGCTGTGCCTCCCACAAGTGTACACAAACAGGAAGTGAGAGAGAGAGAGAGCTTTTAGTCACTGTGCTCCCAGACTGAGGCCTGCACTGCCACCTCATACCACAAGTGCTACATCAGCTGATGACTTTAAGTCAAAACTGAAAACTTACTTTTTTAGATTGGTTTTTTTAAACCGTGTTTCTCTTTAATTTCTATACACATGTATTATATTTTTATTTTATCCTGTTTTTTACATCAGCTTTTCTTTTTTTAAACTGAATTCAAAGCTCTGAGTTTTTTCTTTCATCTCTCTACACATGAATTGTCTGTCTGTCTCCCTCATTGGGGTTGTAATAGCCCTGGTGTGGGGCATAATCTCGAGCCAAGCGAGCACACCCGGGATGAACTTGAATCACCTGCCTGCCTCTCTGCAGTGACTGAAGCACTGACTGAATGGATCCCTGGAGCCCTGCCAGCCCCTTGTGCAGTCTGGGCCACGTCAAGCTGTGCTCAGGGCCAGCAGAACCTGGTATTCGGGACAGGTCCTAATAAACTGACCGGACAGTGTCTATGTTTTTAAAAAGATTTTAGAATTACCTTTTCAAGAATTCCAAAAATGTTCTCCCTACACACACCCTCCCCCTTCCTTCCTTCCCCCTCCCCCCTCTCAAATTCTCCTGCCCCTGCTCAGGGGCGCTGTCCTGCCTCTGGAGTCACCCACAGGAACAGAGAGCTCCCCAGTGCCCTCATACCTTCTCTCTGAAATCATTCCCGCTTGTGCAAACAAACCAGACTGCTCTTTGATCCAGCCATGCAGGCTGCGTGAGTCAATGGACTCCATTCATACTCCCCCCGCACCTCCCTCTCTCCCTCCCTGTGCAGATATTTCATCAGTAGGTGCTCAAGGAAACTGCTTAGCTACTCACTTGTGCACAGAAGTCCCTTATACAAGCTTCCCAAAGTACAAGCACAGCAAAGTGTGATAAAACATAAGAAAGCATGGTAAAGCATAGGGGAGCATTGTACAGCACAGAGAGCTATGGTAAAGCATAGGGGAGCATTGTACAGCACAGAGAGGTCTGGTAAAGCATAGGGAAGCATTGTAAAGCACAGAGAGGTGTGGTAAAGCATAGGGGAGCATTGTACAGCACAGAGAGGTATGGTAAAGCATAGGGGAGCATTGTAAAGCACAGAGAGCTGTGGTAAAGCATGATTAACTATGGTAAACACATGGTATAACCCTGGGGAAAGCATTGGGGGAAAAATGCGAAATAACTGCATATATACTGTACTTGTATAAAACGTAGCGCACAAAGTGTCTATGTCAGATCTACTCCACGCACTATCAAATCAAATCAAATCAAAGAAAATCAAAGTGTATTTATAAAGCGCCCTTCACACAGGTGGATCTCAAAGCTCTTTACAGGACAAAAATAGTAACATTTATAAAAACAAAACAAACAAACATGTCTAATTGAAGAAAGTTTAAGAAATATAAAATGTAAACACCAGTAACTAAATTTAATATATATATATATATATATATATATATATATATATATATATATATACACTACCGGTCAAAAGTTTTAGAAAACCTCCATTTTTCCAGTTTTTATTGAAATTTACGCAGTTTAATGTCTCAATGTACTCTGAAATTAAAGCATAGAACAAATAAACAATTGGAGATAAAAAAGAAATCATGGAATCGTTTTGTTTAACAAAATTTAATCTAAATTTTTGACTCATCAAAGTAGCCACCTTTTGCAGATATAACAGCCGAACACACTCGTGGCATTCTTTCTACAATGGAAATCAAATATTGTTCGGAAAGTTCTTCCCAACACTGTTGCAGAAGTTCCCACAAATGTGTTGCACTTGTAGGTTGCTTTGCTTTCACCCTTCTGTCCAGTTCATCCCAAACCAGCTCGATGGGGTTTAAGTCTGGAGACTCTGCTGGCCATTCCATGATTTGAAGCCTACCGTCTTGTTCTTTTCTTCTAAGGTAGTTCTGACATAGCCTGGAGGTATGTTTTGGGTCATTATCTTGCTGTAGGATGAACCCCTGACCAACTAGGCGTATACCAGAGGGTATTGCATGGCGCTGCAAAATGCTGTGGTAGCAGTTTTGGTTCAGGGTGCCACTCACTCTGTGCAAGTCGCTGACTCTGGATCCAGCAAAAGAGCCCCAGTCCATCACGCTTCCTCCTCCATGTTTGACAGTTGGTGTCACACACCGAGGAACCATCCTTTCGCCTACTCGACGGCGTACAAAAACCCTGCGTGATGAACCGAAGATTTCAAATTTTGATTCATCGGTCCATAAGACCTTCTTCCAGTCTTCAGTAGTCCACTGGCGGTGCTTCATGGCCCAGGCAAGCCTCTTTTTCTTATTTTGCCATCTTAGCAATGGCTTTCTTACTGCCACTCTCACTGTCAAACCTGCAGCTCGAAGTCTTCTCTTCACAGTTGAAACTGAGACTTGCTTACTTCGACCAGTGTTAAGCTGTGCTTGAAGCTGTTGTCCTGTGAGCCGCCTATCACGCAAGCTGTTGACTCTCAGAAACTTGTCTTCTGATTCTGTTGTGGCTTTGGGTCTGCCAGACCTCTTCCTGTCAGTTTCCTCCAGTTTCCAAGTGCCTTTTGATGGTGTAGGAAACTGTACTCACTGACACCTTGGCTTTCTTTGCAATTTCTCTAAAGGAAAGACCTACACTTTTAAGGGTTATAATGGTCTGTCTGTCTTCCTATGTTAATTGCCTTTTTATGCCCATTATGAGAGCAATATACTACTTCCTGCAGTACAATACTGTCCAAATAATGCTTAAGAAGGTGTAGTAACACAGTCTGTTCCAACACTGCTTTTATACAGACAGAGGGTTTGTAAGTAATCAACAAAAGTTGGGACACCTGTAGGAATTGTTAGCATCAACTTTCAAGGCTTAATTTACTTCTATTGCTGCAGAACAGCTGTAAGTTGTTAACCCATCACTTGTTCCCTGAAAAAGGCCTTTTTGTATAACTCTGAAATGTACATTATTTTTCAGTTTCTGGTAACCTAAACTTTTTTTTTTAACCTCTGGCAGTTTACCGCTTACCTTTGTACCATTTCAGGTTATTCACTGGACTTGAACTGCTTAAATTTCAATAAAAACTGGAAAAATGGGGGTGTTCTAAAACTTTTGACCGGTAGTGTATATATATATATATAATGCAGATAAAATACAAACAGATACAACAATAAAAACTAAAACAGATATATACATATTATAAAAATGCTGTCACAAACAAATATGTTTTTAGTCTGGTTTTAAAAACAGATCAAGTCTCCGCTTCCCTCACATGTGCTGGCAGCTCATTCCAAAGTTTGGGGGCTCTATAACAAAAGCCCCTCCCTCCCCATTTAACATACTTTATTTTAGGGATTACCAGCAATCCCATATTCAGGGATCTAAGGTTTCGATTGGGGATATATGGGGTAAGCAGTTCTCCTAAATAGGTTGGTGCCAAATTATGTAGTGCATTATAAGTTAATAACAGTATTTTAAAATCAACTCTAAAATTTCCAGGAAGCCAATGCAAAGAAGCCAACACTGGGGTGATGTGTTCCCTTTTTCTGGTTTTAGTCCTGATTCTAGCAGCAGCATTTTGAACCAGTTGCAAACGAGACAATAAACATTTTGGGATGCCAGAAAATAACGCATTACAATAATCAATTGTGGAGGATACAAAGACATGTACTAATCTTTCAGTGTTAGATCAGATCTACTCACTCTATCAGATCTACTCACTCTATCAGATCTACTTACTCACTATCAGATCTACTCACTCTATCAGATCTACTCCACTCACTATCAGATCTACTCACTCTATCAGATCTACTCCACTCACTGTCAGATCTACTCGCTCTACCAGATCTACTAACTCTATCAGATCTACTCCACTCACTGTCAGATCTACTCACTCTATCAGATCTACTCCACTCACTGTCAGATCTACTCACTCTACCAGATCTTTTCACTCTATCAGATCTACTCCACTCACTGTCAGATCTACTCGCTCTACCAGATCTACTCACTCTATCAGATCTACTCCACTCACTGTCAGATCTACTCGCTCTACCAGATCTACTCACTCTATCAGATCTACTCCACTCATTGTCAGATCTACTCGCTCTACCAGATCTACTCACTCTATCAGATCTACTCCACTCACTGTCAGATCTACTCACTCTACCAGATCTACTCACTCTATCAGATCTACTCCACTCACTGTCAGATCTACTCGCTCTACCAGATCTACTCACTCTATCAGATCTAATCACTCTATCAGATCTACTCGCTCTACCAGATCTACTCACTCTATCAGATCTACTCCACTCACTGTCAGATCTACTCACTCTATCAGATCTACTCGCTCTACCAGATCTACTCCACTCACTGTCAGATCTACTCACTTACTATCAGATCTACTCACTCTATCAGATCTACTCACTCTATCAGATCTACTCCACTCACTCACAAACTCACTCGATTTGATTTATTGTCAGTATCTGTAATTGCAAATAGACTTCACATTACAGATTCACATTGTAGATTCCAAGGAAGGCATTTTTTAAGTATCTACTTCATTAGTGTTATTGAAACTAGAAGAAACTTAGTCAAGCAGACAAGCGTTTCAGGTAGTGCCTCTATCAGTGTTATTATTGAGGTGGAACTAGAAGAACTAAGAAAGTCCAGCATACAGATATGAAAGGCCTCTGCAGTGCATGTACAAACCCTCTGACTCAATGGATTTCATTCATAGTCTCCTAATACCTCTCCCTGCCCCCCTCTATAAGAGAAACACACAGCTGAGCTGCAGGGCTGGAAAATCACTAAAACAGACTGAATGCACTGTTACTGAGTCACTGACAAGCAGAGAAGCAAATAGCCAAAACACTTGTCTGCCTGACTCATTTGGGCACAGTTTTGGTTAGCATACTGTGGTCCCATTCTACCAATGGCAGCCTCATCCCTTTGTAGCTGCCCTATACGTGTGCTACCATGGCTTCATTATAATACAGAACCTTTGCAATGCCATTGTAGAGCCGCTGTCTGTCTGTGTCTGTCTCCATTGAAGAGACCTGCACTCCCATTTCCTCAATACAAGCAGTGAAACAACAACGAAAAATCAGCGCCAAAATAAACTGGAAGCAAGCAAAACAAAACAAGGGTTTACAATGCTGTTCAAATACCAGCCCCAAAACAACCCCTTACTGTGCAGTTTCAAGACATTTCCGGAAGGACGGACAGGATTTACTTATTCATTCTGAATTCTTCCTCTTTTTTTCTTCTAAAAGCCTGTGGACACCTAACCCTGTATTTTAACTGTCCGCAATACAAACCAATAATTTAAAACGCAATTCCATACGTTTATGTATATTTATAAACATCAACACACATTAAACACCCTTTCAATTACTCTCCCTCCCTCCCTCTATCTCCCAATCTCCCTTCTGCTATATCCCTGTCTCCCTCCCTCCCTCTCCCTCTCTCTCTTGCTCTGTCTATCATTTGTCTATAGGGTGTGCCTGGATGTTAAATAAAGATTATACCACTGCACAGTGTAATTGTTACTCTTTCTGTTTTCCTCTGTCACATGGTATTGAGCAGTCACAGCACACAGTGTGAAGTTCTCTACCTGGCTTTACACAGTCTCTAGTTCTCATTTAAAATTCATCAGTACAGTTTCTCTTCAATAGTGTTCAGGAGAATTAACATTTTCAGCACTACTGATGAGATTTCTTCTGCAGGTTTTTCTTTTTGCAGTGTAGAGAGATTGAGTTCTACCAGCCCACAATCCTAACTGGGGCTGACAGACAGACACACACACACACACACACATACACACACACACAGACACATACAGAGACACACACACACAGACAGACACAAACACAAGCACACACACAGGCAGACAGACTGAAACACACACAGACAGACAGACAGACACACAGACAGGCAGGCAGACACAGAGACAGACACACAGACAGACACACACACACAAACACACGCACACACACACACACATACACACTCACAGACACATACAGAGACACACACACAGACAAACACAAGCACACACACAGGCAGACAGACTGAAACACACACAGACAGGCAGACAGACAGACACACAGACAGGCAGACACACAAACAGACAGGCAGACAGACACACACACACATAGACACCCAGACAGGCAGACAGACAGACACCCAGACATACAGACAGACAGACAGACAGACAGACAGACAGACAGACATAAGAACATAAAAACATAAGAAAGTTTATAAACGAGAGGAGGCCATTCGGCCCATCTTGCTCGTTTGGTTGTTAGTAGCTTATTGATCCCAGAATCTCATCAAGCAGCTTCTTGAAGGATCCCAGGGTGTCGGCTTCAACAACATTACTGGGGAGTTGGTTCCAGACCCTCACAATTCTCTGTGTAAAAAAGTGCCTCCTATTTTCTGTTCTGAATGCCCCTTTATCTAATCTCCATTTGTGACCCCTGGTCCTTGTTTCTTTTTTCAGGTTGAAAAAGTCCCCTGGGTCGACATTGTCTATACCTTTTAGGATTTTGAATGCTTGAATCAGATCACTGCGTAGTCTTCTTTGTTCAAGAATGAATAAATTCAATTATTTTAGCCTGTCTACATACGACATGCCTTTGAAACCCGGGATAATTCTGGTTGCTCTTCTTTGCACAATATTCTAGATGAGATCTTATTAATGCATTGTAAAGTCTTAACATTACTTTCCTTGATTTAATTCAGCACTTCTCACAATATATCCGAGCATCTTGTTGGCCTTTTTTATAGCTTCCCCACATTGTCTAGATGAAGACATTTCCGAGTCAACATAAACTCCTAGGTCTTTTTCATAGTTCCCTTCTTCAATTTCAGTATCTCCCATATGAAATTATAATGCACATTTTTATTGCCTGCATGCAATACTTTACACTTTTCTCTATTAAATTTCATTTGCCATGTGTCTGCCCAGTTCTGAATGCTGTCTAGATCATTTTGAATGACCTTTGCTGCTGCAGCAGTGTTTGCATTTCCTCCTATTTTTGTGTTGTCTTGTAAAACTTGTAAAAAGTAATCATTTAATATATTTGCTATTTTTTCTCTTCGTCTATGATTTTGCCATTTGTATCTCTTAAACTTTTTTCCTCCTCTTTGAATGTTCTCTTGCTGTGTGGCGGAGTGTCCCGTCCCTTTGGTTATTATTTATTTTATATTATGATTTATATGTTTATATGACGGCGAAAGCCGATTGTTATTTGTTATTGTTTTGTGTTTGATTATTAAACCTCGTGAGGATGCGTGGCTGATCAGCTACTGATTACACCGTGTAACAATTTTTTTTTTTTTTTGTTCCTGGGTAGTAAGTGTTATTTCCTAAGCTTATGCCTCAAAAGTATAGAAAATGGCTATTATTCCCCACAAACTTTGCTTTTGTGACCAGGACAGTGATATTTTGAAATTTACCTATTTTCCAGAACATTTCAGATAGATTCAGTGCTGAGTAAACTTGGAGTAACTTCTAGAACTTTCTAGAACTTTCCAGTAATATAAATAGTAGTATAAATACAGGGGCCTTAAGCCCACCAGTTCAGTTTAGTTCCAGCTGCCTAAGTGGATACATATCTGCATTTTTCTGAGATGGCATCAAGGTCATAGGAGACTTCAAAATGGTGGCATTCCTGATGGGTCTCCAAGGCGGTTTTACCAAGTTTCCCTGCTATCTTTGCCTTTGGGACAGCAGGGACACCAAGGCCCACTACCACAGGCGGGACTGGCCACAGCGGACCGAGTTCTCTGTGGGGAGGAACAACGTCAAGTGGGAGCCACTGGTGGACCCCCGGAAGGTGCTGATGCCACCACTGCACATCAAATTGGGCCTTATGAAACAATTTGTCAGAGCTCTAGATAAGGAGTCGGCAGCCTTCAAGTACCTTCAAGACTTCTTCCCTAAGCTGTCTTCGTTGGACCACAGATAAAGAAGATCCTGGAGTGCAATGAATTCCCCAAGAAGCTCACTAGTAAGGAGAAAGCGGCTTGGAACAGCTTTGTCGCAGTGGTTCGGGGCTTCCTGGGCAATCACAAGGCCGAAAACTATGTGGAGCTGGTTGAGACTCTGGTGAAGAACTACGGCACAATGGGCTGTAGGATGTCCCTCAAAGTCCATATCCTTGATGCTCATCTTGATAAATTCAAGGAGAACATGGGAGTGTACTCGGAGGAGCAAGGCGAGCACTTCCACCAGGATATACTGGACTTTGAATGCCGCTACCAAGGACAGTATAACGAGAACATGATGGGAGACTACATTTGGGGGCTGATTCGTGAAAGTGATTTACAGTATAATCGTAAATCTCGAAAAACTACTCACTTCTAAATCTTTTGTAGTCATTTTTGTATTACTTTAGTATAAATACATGTTAATTTGGATTCATATGTTGTTTTTTTCTGACTTTATGTGAACGAAAAGACACAAATTCGCCCGTTTTCTCATTGGAAATAGGTACATTTCAAAATATCACTGTCCTGGTCACAAAAGCAAAGTTTGTGGGGAATAATAGCCATTTTCTATACTTTTGAGGCATAAGCAATTAGGAAATAACACTTACTACCCAGGAACAAAAATTGTGTAACATAGTGTTATTTAACTAGCTGACAGTCACGCATCCTTACCAAACGCGTGCAGACTGTGGCCGAGGGGTAATAAGATAATTAACAACTAGTTAACCCCTCGGCCAGAGTATATAAACCTGCAGCTCTCTGCACTCGGGAGGAGAGTGTACAGAGGATAGTACCAGGGAGTGAGCAAGGAGAGAAATTAAAACAGAAACAACTGCTAAGCGTGCTGGTTTTCACAAAAAACAGCAATCCTTTTTCTGTGGATGTTTTCTCTATTTTACTCCAATCTACTTCTGTTAGTCTCTGTTTCATACCTTCATAGTTTGCCTTTCTAAAATTGTAAACCTCAGCTTTAGTCATTACTTTTTGGGTTTTAAAAAGCACTTAAAATGAGACCATGTTGTGGTCTAAGTTTGCCGGTGGTTCTCTGACCTGTTTTAGTTATTCTGTCTTCCTTTCAGCCCAGTCCATGAAACCTAACCACTAGAGCCAGCCTCCCTCCCAGTCCCTGAACCCTAACCACTAGAGCCAGTCTCCCTCCCAGTCCCTGAACCCTAACCATTAGAGCCAGTCTCCCTCCCAGTCCCTGAACCCTAACCACTAGAGCCAGTCTCCCTCCCAGTCACTGAACCCTAACCACTAGAGCCAGCCTCCCTCCCAGTCCCTGAACCCTAACCACTAGAGCCAGTCTCCCTCCCAGTCCCTGAACCCTAACCACTAGAGCCAGTCTCCCTCCCAGTCACTGAACCCTAACCACTAGAGCCAGCCTCCCTCCCAGTCCCTGAACCCTAACCACTAGAGCCAGTCTCCCTCCCAGTCACTGAACCCTAACCACTAGAGCCAGCCTCCCTCCCAGTCCCTGAATCCTAACCACTAGAGCCAGTCTCCCTCCCAGTCCATGAATCCTAACCACTAGAGCCAGTCTCCCTCCCAGTCCATGAACCCTAACCACTAGAGCCAGCCTCCCTCCCAGTCGCTGAATCCTAACCACTAGAGCCAGTCTCCCTCCCAGTCCCTGAATCCTAACCACTAGAGCCAGTCTCCCTCCCAGTCCATGAATCCTAACCACTAGAGCCAGTCTCCCTCCCAGTCCATGAATCCTAACCACTAGAGCCAGTCTCCCTCCCAGTCCCTGAACCCTAACCACCAGTGCAAGCTCACCCTTCCAGTCCCTGAACCCTAACCACTAGAGCCAGTCTCCCTCCCAGTCCATGAACCCTAACCACTAGAGCCAGTCTCCCTCCCAGTCCATGAACCCTAACCACTAGAGCCAGTCTCCCTACCAGTCACTGAACCCTAACCACTAGTGCAAGCTCACCCTCCCAGTCCCTGAACCCTAACCACTAGAGCCAGCCTCCCTCCCAGTCCCTGAACTCTAACCACTAGAGCCTCTCTCCAAGTCCCTGAGCCCTAACCACTAGAGCCAGTCTTGGTCTCCTGGTGTACTCTGGTGTGGGGCATGTTCTCCTGGTGTACCCTGGTGTGGGGCATGTTCCCCTGGTGTACTCTGGTGTGGGGCATGTTCTCCTTTTGTACTCTGGTGAGGGGCATTGCGATTGAATTTGAATTGAATTGAATTGAGAGATGGAGATGTGCAACAGAGGGAGGGAGAGGGAAAGGAGGAGGAGGTAGAGAGAGAGAGGGAGGGAGTGACCAGCTCACCAGGTCTAACAGACAGCAACTACAGAAGCACTGAGCTCTACCTCTCCCTCTCCCTCCCTCTCTCACCCTCTCTCACCCTCTCCCTCCTCTCCCTTGCTCCCTCGCTCTCTGTTTCTGTGAATCTCTGTGATTGTATGGGTTGCTCTGTGTGTATCTCATTGGTTCTTGCTGGTTGAATATGTCTATCTGCCTGTTTGCTAGCTGGACGTTCACTTCCCACTCTGGTTTAAATTTCCATTCTGTGTCTGTCTGTCTATATGTGTGTCTGTATGTGTGTCTGTGTGTGTCTGCATGTCTATATGTCTATGTGTATCTCTGTGTGCATGTGTGTGCGTCTGTGTCTGTGTGTATGTGTGTGTCTGTGTGTGTCTGTCTCAGTCTCTATCTCTGTGTGCTGCTGCCCCAGTTGTTTTCAGTAGTGTAGAGTTGCCCTGCCTCCCTGTGTGTCAGACACACCTCGGGTTTTCATATCTACTCTATATGTCTCATAACACTAACAACACTAACAACACTGACAACATTGTTAACACTGACAACACTGACAACACTGACAACACTGACAACACTGCTAACACTGACAACATTGCTAACACTGACAACACTGAGAACACTGCTATTATTATTATTATTATTATTTATTTCTTAGCAGACGCCCTTATCCAGGGTGACTTACAATTGTTACAAGATATCACATTATTTTTACATACAATTACATTATTTTTTTACACATTATTTTTTACATACAATTACCCATTTATACAGTTGGGTTTTTACTGGAGCAATCTAGGTACAGCAGCAGTGTCCCCAACCAGGGATTGAACCCACAACCCTACGGTCAAGAGTCCAGAGCCCTAACCACTACTCCACACTGCTGCTAACACTGACAACACTGACAACACTGACAACACTGCTAACACTGACAACACTGCTGACACTGACAACACAGAGGACACTGCCTGTTGCTGCTGCTGCCAACATCAAGCTGAAAAACAACATAGCAGAGCAGGAGCAAGGCATGGACTTAACCCCTTCACTGCTGGGGCAGCAGAGCCTGGACTGCTCTGGTGAAACCACACTGTGACATTGTGAAAGAGTGTCATCAAACACACAGCATCCCATTGGTAACAGGAGATACAGCATAGACACATTTAGACAGGAGATACAGCACAGACACAGAAACAAAGAGGGGGCTATTGAGATGTAGCCCCTTCCCCCGCTCTCACTTTCATCTCCCTCTCTCTCCTCTATATCCCCTCCCATCTCTCCCTCCCCTTGCTATCTATCTCATCTTTCTCCTTTCTCTTTCCCTCCATTCTCCTTCTCTCCATCCCCCTTTCTTCCTCTCCACCTCTCTCCACCTCCATCCTCTCTTTCTCCCTCACTCCCACCCACCACCCCATCTCTCTCTCCTCTCTCCCTCTCTCCCTGTTCTATTCCTGTTTGCCATGCTCTCTCTCTCTCTCTCTCTCTCTCTCTCTCTCTCTCTCTCTCTCTCTCTCTCTCTCTCTCTCTCTCTCTCTCTCTCTCTCTCTCTCTCTCTCTCTCTCTCTCTCTCTCAGGGTGTGCATGTGTTCAGCCCAGTGTTTCAAAGGAAGCTAAGCATGTCATTACCCAGTCCCAGGGTGTAATTATCCCAGTTTGGACTGGTCAGGGATCGCAGCGTGCCAACTGGGACCACTCCCTAAATCTCACCCTCTCTCAGTCTCTATCTTACTGACGTACAGCTCTAGTGCCTTCATCAGTTTTGTTGAAAGTAGAAGAATGCAGTAGCATGTTATTGAGAGTGGGGTGTGTATGCAGTAGCATGTTATTGAGAGTGGGGTGTGTATGCAGTAGCATGTTATTGAGAGTGGGTGTGTATGCAGTAGCATGTTATTGAGAGTGGGGTGTGTATGCAGTAGCATGTTATTGAGAGTGGGGTGTGTATGCAGTAGCATGTTATTGAGAGTGGGGTGTGTATACAGTAGCATGTTATTGAGAGTGGGATGTGTATGCAGTAGCATGTTATTGAGAGTGGGGTGTGTATGCAGTAGCATGTTATTGAGTGTGGGGTGTGTATGCAGTAGCATGTTATTGAGAGTGGGGTGTGTATGCAGTAGCATGTTATTGAGAGTGGGGTGTGTATGCAGTAGCATGTTATTGAGAGTGGGGTGTGTATGCAGTAGCATGTTATTGAGAGTGGGGTGTGTATGCAGTAGCATGTTATTGAGTGTGGGGTGTGTATGCAGTAGCATGTTATTGAGAGTGGGGTGTGTATGCAGTAGCATGTTATTGAGAGTGGGGTGTGTATGCAGTAGCATGTTATTGAGAGTGGGGTGTGTATGCAGTAGCATGTTATTGAGTGTGGGGTGTGTATGCAGTAGAATGTTATTGAGAGTGGGGTGTGTATACAGTAGCATGTTATTGAGTGTGGGCTGTATATGCAGTAGCATGTTATTGAGTGTGGGGTGTGTATGCAGTAGAATGTTATTGAGAGTGGGGTGTGTATACAGTAGCACGTTATTGAGAGTGGGCTGTATATGCAGTAGCATGTTATTGAGTGTGGGGTGTGTATGCAGTAGCATGTTATTGAGAGTGGGGTGTGTATACAGTAGCATGTTATTGAGAGTGGGGTGTGTATGCAGTAGCATGTTATTGAGAGTGGGATGTGTATGCAGTAGCATGTTATTGAGAGTGGGGTGTGTATACAGTAGAATGTTATTGAGTGTGGGCTGTATATGCAGTAGCATGTTATTGAGTATGGGGTGTGTATGCAGTAGAATGTTATTGAGAGTGGGATGTGTATACAGTAGCACGTTATTGAGAGTGGGCTGTATATGCAGTAGCATGTTATTTAGAGTGGGGTGTGTATGCAGTAGCATGTTATTGAGAGTGGGGTGTGTATGCAGTAGCATGTTATTGGGTGTGGGGTGTGTATGCAGTAGCATGTTATTGAGAGTGGGGTGTGTATGCAGTAGCATGTTATTGAGTGTGGGGTGTGTATGCAGTAGCATGTTATTGAGAGTGGGGTGTGTATGCAGTAGCATGTTATTGGGTGTGGGGTGTGTATGCAGTAGCATGTTATTGAGAGTGGGGTGTGTATGCAGTAGCATGTTATTGAGTGTGGGGTGTGTATGCAGTAGCATGTTATTGAGAGTGGGATGTGTATGCAGTAGCATGTTATTGAGAGTGGGGTGTGTATACAGTAGAATGTTATTGAGTGTGGGCTGTATATGCAGTAGCATGTTATTGAGTATGGGGTGTGTATGCAGTAGAATGTTATTGAGAGTGGGATGTGTATACAGTAGCACGTTATTGAGAGTGGGCTGTATATGCAGTAGCATGTTATTTAGAGTGGGGTGTGTATGCAGTAGCATGTTATTGAGAGTGGGGTGTGTATGCAGTAGCATGTTATTTAGAGTGGGGTGTGTATGCAGTAGCATGTTATTGAGAGTGGGGTGTGTATGCAGTAGCATGTTATTGAGAGTGGGGTGTGTATGCAGTAGCATGTTATTGAGAGTGGGGTGTGTATGCAGTAGCATGTTATTGAGTGTGGGGTGTGTATGTAGTAGCATGTTATTGAGAGTGGGGTTCCGGGGGTTCGTGGGACATTTCTTAATCCTTTCAATGAGGGCAAAAAAATCAGCCTCTATCGGTGTAAAAAACCCTACAAATCAGAGTGAAACTTTGAATAATCTCTTTTTTTTTGTAGAATATTTCCAAAACCAAGGACTGAGAATTTGAGCCAATTTTTTAAATCTACATATCAAACAACTACCATTTAAAACAAACATGCTATGGACCTAGATGCCTCTGTGTTTAGGAAGATGTATAATATAATCACACCCATGCACACACTCACTGACTCAACCACAGAGCGCTTATAGTAGCTACTCTTTGAAAACGCAGCTTTATATAGCAACGCTTACAGATCCAGAATAATTCAACTGTATAATAACAGCTGTCTTTTATAATGCAGCTCCTTCTAATTATGTTACTGTAGTTCCTTTAAGAACGTCGGACGCTCATTTTCTTACATTCTATGAAGCCTGTGCACTACCCCTGCCCCCCCCCCCCCAGTTTGGAGCCCATGCCTCCAGAGGATAGGATAGGGTAGGGTAGGATAGGGTAGGGTAGGGTAGGTTAGGGTAGGGTAGGATAGGGTAGGATAGGGTAGGGTAGGATAGGATAGGATAGGATAGGGTAGGTTAGGGTAGGGTAGGGTAGGGTAGGATAGGGTAGGGTAGGATAGGGTAGGGTAGGGTAGGATAGGGTAGGGTAGGGTAGGTTTGGGTAGGGTAGGATAGGATAGGATAGGATAGGGTAGGGTAGGGTAGGTAGGGTAGGGTAGGGTAGGGTAGTGTAGGATAGGATAGGATAGGGTAGGGTAGGGTAGGGTAGGATAGGATAGGATAGGGTAGGGTAGGGTAGGATAGGATAGGGTAGGGTAGGGTAGGGTAGGATAGGATAGGATAGGGTTGGGTAGGATAGGGTAGAGTAGGGTAGGGTAGGAGAGGATAGGATAGGATAGGGTTGGGTAGGATAGGGTAGAGTAGGGTAGGGTAGGAGAGGATAGGGTTGGGTAGGATAGGGTAGAGTAGGGTAGGGTAGGATAGGGTAGAGGTAGAGTAGGGTAGGGTAGGAGAGGATAGGATAGGGTAGGGTAGGGTAGAGTTGTCGTGTCGTGTCGTGATGCTCTCTGCAAATCTGTCTCTGTGCTTGTCTGTTCAAATCGTTTTTCTCCGGCTTTTGAAGAGATACTCGCTGGTTCTGCTCTTCTTTCCGATCAGAGACGGTTGGGGTACATCCTCTGTCTGCTTTCTCTGCTCAGAGCCGACACATGACCTGTAAAACAGGTTTTTTTGCGATGTTGGACTGAGTCCGACAAAGGACCGCAAGGGGTTAATGCAAGTGTGGTCCGTTAACACTCAGGAGAGGAAACACAAAACCCCCGAACCAGGTTAGTAGAGGAAATGAAACCTCTGGGAATCTGTGGCTAAACGGAGCGCCCTTCCTCCAGGTGGCAAGCTAAAGGTCTTATTGTGATCACAGAGAAGGTTATACAGTGTTGTTCATGACAGCATCCAGTCTATTCTTGAAGGATCTGATAGTCTCTGCTATAGCCTGTTCCAATGGTTGAATACACCCTTCAGCTTCCACCTGTGGAGGAATGTTGGTTCCAGACCCTCACAATTCTCTGTGTAAAAAAGTGCCTCCTATTTTCTGTTCTGAATGCCCCTTTATCCAATCTCCATTTATGACCCCTGGTCCTTTTTTCTTTTTTCAAGTCAAAGAAGTCCCCCGGGTTGACATTGTCTATACCTTTTAGGATTTTGAACGTTTGAATCAGATCACCGCGTAGTCTTCTTTTTTCAAGACTGAATAGATTCAATTCTTTCAGCCTGTCTGCATACGACATGCCTTTTAAACCCGGGATAATTCTGGTTGCTCTTCTTTGCACTCTTTCTAGAGCAGCAATATCCTTTTTGTAACGAGGTGACCAGAACTGAACACAATATTCTAGGTGAGGTCTTACTAATGCATTGGAAAGTTTTAACATTACTTCCCTTGATTTAAATTCAACACTTCTCACAATATATCCGAACATCTTGTTAGCCTTTTTTATAGCTTCCCCACGTTGTCTAGATGAAGACATTTCTGAGTCAACATAAACTCCTGGGTCTTCTTCATAGTTCCCTTCTTCAATTTCACTATCTCCCATATGATATTTATAATGCACATTTTTATTGCCTGCATGCAATACTTTACACTTTTCTCTATTAAATGTAATTTGCCATGTGTCTGCCCCGTTATGAATGCTGTCTAGATCATTTTGAATGACTTTGCTGCTTCAACAGTGTTTGCCACTCCTCCTATTTTTGTGTCGTCTGCAAATTTAACGAGTTTGCTACTATACCAGAATCTAAATCATTAATGTAGATTAGGAATAGCAGAGGACCTAATACTGATCCCTGTGGTACACCACTGGTTACCTCGCTCCATTTTGAGGTTTCTCCTCTAATCAGTACTTTCTGTTTTCTACCACTCCCTAATCCATGTGCATGCATTTCCTTGAATCCCTGCTGCGTTCAGTTTGAGAATTAATCTTTTATGCGGGACTTTGTCAAAAGCTTTCTGGAAATCTAAATAGACCATGTCGTATGCTTTGCAGTTATCCATTTTCAATGATGCATCCTCAAAAAAGTCAAGTAGGTTAGTTAGACATGATCTCCCTTTCCTAAAACCATGCTGACTGTCTCCCAGGATACTGTTACCATATAGGTAATTTTCCATTTTGGATCTTATTATAGTTTCCATAAGTTTACATATAATAGAAGTCAGGCTTACTGGTCTGTAGTTACCTGGTTCGGTTTTGTCTCCCTTTTTGTGGATCGGTATTACGTTTGCAATTTTCCAGTCTGTCGGTACAACCCCTGTGTCAAGAGACTGTTGCATGATCTTGGTTAGCGGTTTGTAAATAACTTCTTTCATTTCTTTGAGTTCTATTGGGAGGATCTCATCCGGCCCAGGGGATTTGTTTATTTTAAGAGCTCCTAGTCCCTTCAACACTTCTGCCTCTATTATGCTAAAGTTATTTAAAGTTGGATAGGAACAGGTCGACATGTGGGGCGTGTCCTCCTTTGTAAAAACTTGTGAAAAGTATATAGTAGTATTTAATATATTTGCTATTTTTTTCTTCATCTATGATTTTGCAATTTGTGTCTCTTAGACATTTAACCTCCTCTTTGAATGTTCTCTTGCTGTTATAATATTGGAAAAACATTTTGAGATTTGTTTTTAGCCCCCTTAGCAATATTGATTTCTATCTCTCTCTTGGCCTTTCTAACTTCCTTTTTGACTTGTGTTTGCAGTTCCAAGTACTCTTTCTGTGTACTTTGTTTTTGGTCCCTTTTAAACGCTCTGTAAAGTGCCTTTTTTCGCTGAATATTTTTTTAATTGATCTATCAAACCATTTTGGCCATTTTGTTTTAGATTTAGATTTGTCTACTTTTGGGATGTAATTGTTTTGCGCCTCTAGTACTACATTTTTAAAAAACAGCCATCCTTTTTCTGTGGATGTTTTCTCTATTTTACTCCAATCTACTTCTGTTAGTCTCTGTTTCATACCTTCGTAGTTTGCTTTTCTAGAATTGTAAACCTTAGCTTTAGTCATTACTTTTAGGGTTTTAAAAAATATTTCAAATGAGACCATGTTGTGGTCTGAGTTTGCCAATAGCTCTCTGACCTCTGTTTTAGTTATTCTGTCTTCATTATTTGAAAAGACTAAGTCAAAGCATGCCTCCCCTCTAGTCGGTGCCTTGACAAATTGCGTTAGGAAGCAGTCATTTGTCATTTCCACCATTTCAATTTCGTCCGTAGTGCCCCCCATCGGGTTTTCCCATTTTATACAGGGGAAGTTGAAATCCCCCATTAGTATGGCTTCTCTCCCTCTCTTTCCCCCTCCCTCCCTCTCTTTCCCTCTCTCCATCCTTCTCGCTCCCTCTCTATCCCATTCCCATCTCCCCTCCCTCACTCCCTCCATCCCTCCCTCTCTCTCCCTCTCTCCATCCTTCTCGCTCCCTCTCTCTCCCTGTCCCATTCCCCTCCCTCTCTCCATCTCCCTCCCTTTCCCCCTCGGTCACTCTCCCTATCTCCCACTCTATCCGATTCCCACTCCCCTTCAAATTTAACACTTTTTTTTTCCTGTACTGCGGGAATCCCATGGGTTATGTGGGTCCTGCAGGAGTCCTGTCTTCATGTCACTCTCTACTCTCCATCCCTTTCGCTCCCTCCCCCTCCCCTCCATCCCTACCTCATTCCCCATCTACCACCCTCTCTCTCCCATCTCTCTCTACCTCCATCCCTTTACCTCTCCCCATCTCCCCATCTCCTGCCCTCTCTCCATCTCCCTCCCTCTCTCCATCTCCGTCTCCCACCATCTCCCCTTCTCCCTCCCTTTCCCCCTTTCTACCTCTCCCTCTCCCCATCTCCCTCTCTCCATCTCCTTTTCCCCCTGTCCCTCCTCTCTCCATTTCCCCATCCCTCTCACTCCCTCTCTATTCCATTCCCTCTCCCCCTTCCTCCGTCCCTACTGCTCCCTCTCTCTATCCCATTCCCTCTCCCCACCCCCCTCTCCCCCTCTCTCCATCTCCCTCTTCATCTCCCTCAACCCCCTCTCTCCATCTCCCTCCCTCTCTCCTTCCCCTCTCGTTCCCTTTCCCTCTCCCCAATTCATTCCCTTTCTCCCCTCCCTCTCTCCCTCCACCTCTCTTTCTCTCTCCCTCCCTGTCCGCATCTCCCTCTCTCATTCCCTCTCCTTATCTCCCTCCCTCACTCCCTCCCTCTCCCCATCTCCTTCCCTCCATATCCCTCCCTCTCCCCATCTCCCTGCCTCCCTCTCCCCATATCCCTCCATATCTCTCCATCTCCAACTCCCTCTCTCCCCATCTCCCTCTCCATCTCACCATCGCCATCTCCCTCTCCCCATCTCCATCTTCATCCCTCTCCATCTCTCTCCTTCTTCCCATACCTCTCTCCATCCCCCATCTCCCTCCATGTCTCCCTCTCCCCATCCCCATCTCCCTCCCTCTCCATCTCCCCATCCCTCTCTCCATCTCCATCCCACTCCCGCCATCTCCCGCACTCTTTCCCAAATAGTTTTGGGGCTACCCTGGAGAAATTCCAACTAGTCTTGTTTTTACATGAAGGGATGGAATTGAATTGGTTCTTATCTGTGCGTCCTTATTGGTTGTTGTTTGTCTGTCTGTGCCCATTGGTCCTGGTGTGCGGCTGAGAGCCAATGGGATGTGTCTGAAGCCTGGTTATCTATTTGCATAAAGGGGAGGGTTAAGCCTATAAGAAGGCGCTGCAGAGCCGTTCAGACGGGTTGTTGTTGTGCTGGGTGCCACGGTTGCTGTGTTCCTGTGTGTGAATCCTGTGTTGCTGACAGAGCTGTGGTCTCTGGTCTGGGTGCTGAGAGAGAGTCCAGAGAAATAAATAAAGACAAAGGATTTGAAAAAGGAACCAGCATCGCTCTGTTTTCTGCTTCCTGTGAAACGCTACAATATATTAAATCACAAGTTCCAATGTCATAGAAGTTAATTACAGCAGACAATGTAATAATCGTCAGCACAAGGATTATGACACAGCAGGATTTCACCTCTACAATATTTAGTGCAATACAAATCATAGAAGTGAAAATCTATTCATACTAAATACCACACATATCCAAAGTACAAAACTAAACAGTGCAAAATCATATACATAAATAAACCCATGTACATGGTAAAGAAGAAACACGAGGTAAACCCTGCCTGGCACTCTGCTCTTGATCTCATCTCACCTCTCACTCCACGCTCCACTCTGCTCTTGATCTTGTCTCGCCTCTCACTCCACGCTCCACTCTGCTCTTGATCCCGTCTCGCCTCTCACTCCACGCTCCACTCTGCTACTTGATCTTGTCTGGAACCTCTCACTCCATGCTCCACTCTGCTACTCAATCTCGTCTCGCCTCTCACTCCACGCTCCACTCTGCTATTGATCTTGTCTTGCCTCTCACTCCACGCTCCACTATGCTACTTGATCTTGTCTGGAGCCTCTCACTCCACGCTCAACTCTGCTACTCAATCTCATCTCGCGTCTCACTCCACGCTACACTCTGCTATTGATCTTGTCTCGCCTCTCACTCCATGCTCCACTCTGCTACTCAATCTCGTCTCGCCTCTCACTCCACGCTCCACTCTGCTATTGATCTTGTCTTGCCTCTCACTCCACGCTCCACTATGCTACTTGATCTTGTCTGGAGCCTCTCACTCCACGCTCAACTCTGCTACTCAATCTCATCTCGCGTCTCACTCCACGCTACACTCTGCTACTCATCTCGTCTCGCCTCTCACTTCACGCTCCACTCTGCTTTTGATCTTGTCTCGCCTCTCACTCCACGCTCCACTCTGCTCTTGATCTCGTCTCGCCTCTCACTCCACGCTCCACTCTGCTACTTGATCTTGTCTGGAGCCTCTCACTCCACGCTCAACTCTGCTACTCAATCTCGTCTTGCCTCTCACTCCACGCTACACTCTGCTATTGATCTTGTCTCGCCTCTCACTCCACGCTCCACTCTGCTCTTGATCTCGTCTCGACTCTCACTCCACGCTCCACTCTGCTATTGATCTCGTCTCGCCTCTCACTCCACGCTCCACTCTGCTTTTGATCTCGTCTCGCCTCTCACTCCACGCTCCACTCTGCTTTTGATCTCGTCTTGCCTCTCGCTCCACGCTCCACTCTGCTCTTGATCTTGTCTCGAGCCTCTCGCAGAGTGCTACAGGTGTGGAGGCACACACCATGCAAGCAGAGTGCTACAGGTGTGGAGGCATGCACCATGCAAGCAGAGTGCTACAGGTGTGGAGGCACACACCATGCAAGCAGCTGCACATTTAAAGAACCAGTATGGAATAACTGTAACAAGAAGAGACAGATTGCGAAGACGTGCAAAGGCAAGATGGACAAAGCAAAGTCTGGACAGTTTAAGTCAAAGAAACCCCAGACAGCACACCCCCTAGCAAGAGCAGGAGTGTTCCTATACTATGTTTAACCTGAGTGAACACCGTGTAGAGCCAATGTGTGCCAGTGTTAAGGTTAACAATAAAGAGTTTAAAATGGAGATTGATACAGGAGCCTCAGCATCTGTCATAAGTGAGCACACTTGCCGTGAAACCTGGAGTTCCAGTCAGGCACCAGCGCTTACAGAGACACATGTCTTGCTGCATACATACACTGGAGAAGCCATCAAACTGTTAGGAGCTCTGGATGTTGATGTAAAATACAAAATACAGCAAGCCAGATTACCACTTCTATAGTTCAAGGTGAAGGGCCAAGCAGGCTGGGACACAATTGGCTACAGAAAATACATCTTGACTGGGGTGAAATCAAGCACATTCAGGCAACCAGGTTCCACGATGTTCTGCAGAGTTACCTGTGTTCAAAGATGAGCTGGGCACACTTCGTAAGGAGACTGTGCAGTTATTTGTGGACTTGCATGTTCCACCCCATTTTTTTAAACCCAGGCCAGTGCCATATGCAATGAAGGGCTAGGTGGAAGAAGAGCTGGACAGGTTGCAGCATGCAGGGATTATTGAACTGGTAGTTTTCATGCTGGGCAGCTCCAGTTGTGCTCAGAAGTGTCGGTACTGTTCCCATTTGCGGAGATTAGAAATTGACTATAAACCAGGCATCAAAGATGGATGTTTACCCTTTGCCACACTAGCTGGAGGGAAACCTTTCACAAAGCTTGACATGAGCCATGCGTACCAGCAGCTGTTAGTGGAAGAGGAGTCAAAACAGTTTGTTACCGTCAGCACACACCGTGGACTGTTCAAGTGCAATCGCTTACCGTTTGGAATGTCATCCGCGCCAGCCATTTTTCAGAGGACAATTGACAACCTCTTACAAGGAATACCCCACATTGGTGTCTATTTAGATGATATCTTGATAACTGGAACCAGTGAAAGAGAGCACCTGGACAATCTGGAGCATGTGTTAAGGAGCAGGACTGAGATTAAAAATCAGAAACTGTACCTTCCAAGCACCAAATGTGACTTACTTATGGTACCAGATCACTGCCCAAGGTCTCTGCCCCATGGAAGATAAAGTAAGAGCTGTCAAAGAAGCTCCACCACCAAGAAATATCTCAGAAATTAAATCATTTCTTGGTTGGTGTGGTTAATTACTATGGGAAGTTTCTGTCTGAACTGTACTAGCGCCACTGTACCAGCTGCACGAGCACACTCCATGGCACTGGAGGACAGCTCATGACAAGGCCTTCAACGAAGCCAAGGAACTGCTACAGTCAGCATACTTACTTGTTCATTTTGATTCAAAGAAGGAGCTTATTCTATCCTGTGATGCCTCTCCGTATGACATTGGAGCTGTACTGTCTCATCTGATGGAAGATGGATCTGAAAAACCTGTGGGTTTTGCATCACGTACACTTACCATGGTGGAGAAAGACTAATCCCAGCTCGATAAGGAAGGGCTAGCAATTGTGTTTGGTGTGAAGAAATTTAACCAGTACTTGTATGATAGGCCATTTACCATTTGCTCAGACCATAAGCCACTAATGAGCTTATTTAATGAGACAAAAGCCATATCGCCCATGGCTTCAGCACAAATTCAACGCTGGGCACTTACTTTATCAGCCTACAGTATACAATTGTATATAAGGCTGGTAAGAACAATGCTAACGCCGATGCCCTGAGTCGCTTGCCCTTCCTGACAAACCTGCCTGTACACCGCTACCTGGGGATATGGGGATACCATAGTCTTGCAGGGTCACCAGTGAATGCAAAGCAGATCAAGCTGTGGACAGAGGGGATCCAGTGATGTCACGAGTAAAACAATTCCTTCTACAAGGTTGGCCAGATAACGTAGAAGACAGTGATTTAAAGCCTTACTTCGTGCATAAAGATGAGTTAAGCATAGTGGGGGTCACGTGTAGTGGTGCCACCCCCAGGACACCCTCAAGTCTTGGTTGAACTGCACGAAGCCCACCCTGGAATTTCACGCATGAAAAGCTTAGTCCAAAGTTTCATGTGGTGGCCAAACATGGATAAAAGTCTAGAGGAAAAGGTCAAGTTATGTGCAGAGTGCCAAAGTAGCCAGAAGACAGCAGGACAGGCCCCATTACACCCCTGGGAATGGCCAAGCCACACTTGTCTAGGCTTCATATAGACTTTGCTTCCATGGGTTGCATGTTCCTAGTCATTGTGGATCCTTATTCAAAATGGATAGATGTACATTCTATGACTGCATGACTGCTCAAACCACCATTGAGAAGTTGCATCAGGTTTGTGCTATGCATGGTTTACCTGATGTGGTTGTCACTGACAACGGCACAACATTTACAGCGGCAACGTTCCAGGAGTTCCAGAAAAATGGAATCCGACATGTACAGACCGCACCTTACCACGCATCTTCAAACCACTCCGGGACTGTCACCTGCTGAATTACTGATGGGGAGGAAGCTGAGATCACATTCAGATTTGTTGCAGCCAGACCTCAGAGCTAGAGTGGAGTCTAAGCAAGCAAAGCAGAAAGATTTGCATGACCAGCATGCCATGTCTAGAGACTTCAATTCTAGTTATACAGATACTACGGTGGCTCTATTTCCAGGGTCACAGGACTGCCAGTGTACAGATTACAGCGCGAGAGGCAAGGCTTGGACTGTGTCATTCCTAAGACCCAACTGGATTAAATGGACTTGGTTTTGGACACTTCAAGAAACAAAGTCTAATGATGCTACAGAGACTCGGGTGCAAGTCTTCTGCATTCTGTGATATATCGCTTACACTGCTTGTAGTTAGACAGGGAGAAGTATTTAGTTAGTAGTTAAAATTATAATAATGTGTATGATAAGGAATTAATGCTAGGGCAAATGTAAATAGAATAAAGATAATTATATCAATATTTTAGAAATTAATAGTGTAAAATTGAGATTTGTATTTATAGTTTTAGGAATAATAGCGGCTGTTTAAAGTATTAAATATTATTTTGTTTTATATTGTCTTTTCTATTAGACCCTGGACCCCTTGTGGCTGTTAGTCTAAATTGATTTCTGCTGTGTTGTTGTTCAGTATTGTGTGATGGAAAATAAAAACATTTGATTTGTACTTGTTGTGGTCCTTCCTCTCTCATTGTCCCGTGGTCTGGGTGGCCACCTCGAAATCCAAAACGGTGGCCTGAAGTGAAAAACACAAATACAAATCAAGAAATGGAAATCAAATAACACAAAAACAAATCAAATAAAGCCATTACAAATCAAAAAACATCAATACAAATTAAAAAAACACAAATACAAATCAAATAACACAAATACAAATACCCCACAATGCAACGATTGAGGCCACTCCCCCAGACACCCCAGCACAGTCTCCGACTCTCCACCTGTTTCTGGAGAAGCTTTTATAGAAAGAGCATTAACTTACTTGGCTGTGGTATTATTATTATTTGTTTATTTAGCAGACGCCTTTATCCAAGGCAACTTACAGAAACTGGAGTGTGGAAACTATGCATCAGCTGCAGAGTCACTTACAACTACGTCTCACCCGAAAGATGGAGCACAAGGAGGTGAAGTGACTTGCTCAGTATCACACAATGGGTTAGTGGCTGAGGTGGGATTTGAACCGGGGACCTCCTGGTTACGAGCCCTTTTCTTTAACCACTGGACCATACAGCCTCCTGTATTCTGGTGAGTGTTATAATCAGACAAATAGACTATAAATATATGACCTGCTTCAATATCTGACATAGTTGTTATATTGCATTCATTTATCCGTAGAACTATTGCATTCAAATTATTATTATTTTGTTTTCTTTATAAATTTAGTTATCACCAATTTTTTAACCCCTGTTTTTCTCCCCAGTTATTACCTGTATCCTCGTCTCACTGCTCCGCCGCCACCCTTATCCCTCCCTACCCGGGCAGCGCTCAGCCAATTGTGTGTTGCCCCCTAGGAACCCCCGGTCACGGTCGGCAATGACATAACCTGAATTCGAACCTGTGATCTCCAGGCTGTAGGGCGCATCCTGCACTCCATGCAGAACACTTTTACTGGATGCGCCACACGGGAGGCCCTTAGCTAGTTTTTTTTTTTTTTTAATGAAATAGGTATGTAGCACCCGGGAGGGGCACTGGTTCTGATCAGGGTTGGTTCAGCCAGGCAGAATACCAGAAGGAAAATAAACTAGACCACACTATTATGTCGAGCAATGAACATCGTTTTATTAAATACAGGTGGAAAACTATACTTAAGCAGGGCAGATTTAGAATACACAGTCACGGCATGGAGTTTGCACTGTCCATTAATTAAAACAATAGCCTAACTAAACACAGGTGCACACAGGTTCTGTATGGATGTAGTGAACGTGCTTGTGTTTCCACAGTGTACCCAGCATATTACTATTATTATTATTATCATTATTATTATTATTATTATTATTATTGTTATTTATTTCTTAGCAGACGCCCTTATCCAGGGTGACTTACAGTCGTAAACAAAAATACATTTCAAGAATCAAGTATTAATACAATTAAGAGCAAGAAAAAATACAATGCAAGTACAAGTATATGACAAAATACGATTCAATAACGGAGCAGATATCAGTGTCAGTGCTAGTTACATCAGGATATAATTAAATACAAAATACTACAGATTAAATAACACTTGACAGATTACAGTACTCTGAAGTACAGGATTAAATGCAGTAAGTTAGGGAGCAGATAAGAGCAAGTAAAGCGCATTAAGGAAGAGTGATAAGTGTCCAGAGGGAAAAGGAGTTTCTACAGGTGCTGTCTGAAGAGGTGAGTCTTGAGGAGGCGCCGGAAGGTGGTCAGGGACTGAGCAGTCCTGACATAAGAACATAAGAACATAAGAAAGTTTACAAACGAGAGGAGGCCATTCAGCCCATCTTGCTCGTTTGGTTGTTACTAGCTTATTGAGGAGAGAGTTGTAGTAGTCTAGGCAGGAGAGTACCAGGGCCTGGACCAGGAGCTGGGTGGCGTAGTTGGTGAGGAAGGGTCGGATTCTTCGGATGTTGCTCAGGAAGAATCGGCAAGTGCATGCCAGAGTGGAGATGTGCTGGGAATAAGAGAGGCAGGGGTCCAGGGTGACTCTGAGGTGCTTAGCTGAGGAGGAGGGAGAGAGTGTGGTAGAACAGAGATAGAGAGATCAGAGGGGGAGGAGGAGGAGGGAAAGAAAAGGAGGTCAGATTTAGAGAGGTTGAGTTTGAGGTGATGCGAGTGCATCCAGGAGGAGATAGCAGACAGACAGGTAGAGATATGGGAGGGGATGGTGGAGTCAGAGGTGGGGAAGGAGAGGAAAATCTGAGCATCATCAGCATAGAAATGGTATGAGAAACCATAGGATGCGATGAGGGGGCCCAGGGAGTGGGTGTACAGAGAGAACAGGAGAGGACCCAAGACTGACCCTTGGGGGACTCCTGTTGAGGGAGGGCGAAGTGTGGAGGTTGCTCCACACCAGGTTACCTGGTAAGTGCGGTTGGAGAGGTAGGAGGAGAACCAGGCCAGAGCAGTGCCAGAGATTCCCAGGTCAGCGAGAGAGGATAGTAGAATAGAGTGATCGACAGTGTCAAAGGCAGCAGAGAGCTCAGAGAGGACAGAGGAGAGAGAGGCAGCTCGGACAGAGTTTAGTGAGTTGGTGACAGATAGGAGGGCTGTTTTAGTGGAGTGAGCATAGTGGAAGCCAGATTGGAGAGGGTCGAGCAGAGAGTGGTTGGACAGGAAAGCAGAGAGCTAGCGGTGTACAGCCCGCTCGAGGGTTTTGGAGAGGAAGGGTAGGAGGGAGAGGGTAGAGACAGAGAAAAAGAGATGAAATAGTGATCAGAGAGGTCCAGGGAGGTGACAGAGAGGGTGGAGGGGCAGCAGGCCCTGGAGAAAGTGAGGTCCAGTTGACGGCCAGCTTTGTGGGTATGGGGGGATGGAGAGAGACAGAAGTCAAAGGAGTGAAGGAGAGGGAGGAATCTGGCAGAGTGGCTGGGGTTGGAGAGATGGATATTGAAATCACTTAACAGGACAGTTGGGGTAGACAGAGAGGGGAGGGAGGAGAGTAGATAGTCGAGTTCATCCAGAAAGTGAGCTAAAGTTGACAGGGAGAGGTTAGTTGGACAGCATGAAATTCAAAGGTGTTAACAGAGAGTGAGGAGAGGTTGGAGGGGACAGAAAAGAGTAAAGAGGGAGAGAGGAGAAGACCCATCCCACCTCCCAGTCCAGTGAGACGCGGGGTATGTGACAGGACGTAGAGAGAGGACAGGACGGCAGGAGTTACAGTGTTATCAGGGGACAGCCAGGTTTCAGTGAGAGCAAGGAAATCGAGAGAGAAGTGGGAGGCAAAGGCAGAGATGAAATCAGCTTTGTTAGCAGAAGATTGACAGTTCCAGAGTGCACCAGAGAGTGTGCGAGAGGGGGGGAGAGGCAGAGGGATGAGGTCCGAGGGGTTGGAGGAGCAGCGGTGGAGAGAGGGCAGAGGACGAGGATGAGAGGACAGAACAGGGATGTGAGGGACAGTCATAGCAGGACAGGCGAGACAAATAAGCACAGTGGGAATGGGAGCGGTTGGGGGGGGGGTGGGGGGGTACAGACTTGACTAGTAGATGGCGTCTTCCAGAGCGCTGCTAGGTTTGGATCTTTTCCAACAGCGTCTCGGCGCAGGCCTCCCCTTGCTGGACTCCCACAGCTAGACTCCCGGCTCTTTTGTTGCGAGGCTCTTCGGTTTGCTGGCGCTTCGTGCTGGCGCACAAAATAGCCTGCCTGACTAATATAACAACTAGGTGGAAAAAAAAGTTAAACTATCTGCCTCAGACACCGGTTACCTGTTTATTCACAAAGTTTATCACAATTACACAATTATTGCTAGCAGCCTTAAAGTAGCAAGTATCTCATGAAATGGTTTCCAGTCAGAGCAGCATTTTGACTCAGTTAAAGTGCAATACAGGGGATCTAAAAGTAATACAATATAAGAAGTATACAGCAGTGGCCAATCTAGCATCTCTATTCACCGCTCTCTCAAATAGGCACAAGTGTTCTAACAGCTTTAATTCAATACAAGATTTGAGTGTATATAAAATGAGTTCAAATAAAATCAGGGTATCCTTTAATACTTCAACACAAGTTGATACTATTAAAATAAAACTATATCACACATTCCACCCTCAGCATGCAAACTACAGGCAGAGGATTTACAATTAGCAGACGGCACAAGAACCACCCTCAGCATGCAAACTACAGGCAGAGGATTTACAATTAGCAGACGGCACAAGAACCACCTCAGCGGCAGCAAACTGTCACCTACAGGGAGTGGACAAAAAAATGGAAACCCCAATGTAAAGTCACTTAATAGGGCGTTGTGTAAAGTCACTTAATAGGGCGTTGTGTAAAGTCACTTAATAGGGCGTTGTGTAAAGTCACTTAATAGGGCGTTGTGTAAAGTCACTTAATAGGGCGTTGTGTAAAGTCACTTAATAGGGCGTTGTGTAAAGTCACTTAATAGGGCGTTGTGTAAAGTCACTTAATAGGGCGTTGTGTAAAGTCACTTAATAGGGCGTTGTGTAAAGTCACTTAATAGGGCGTTGTGTAAAGTCACTTAATAGGGCGTTGTGTAAAGTCACTTAATAGGGCGTTGTGTAAAGTCACTTAATAGGGCGTTGGGTCACTATGGTATCCCGCTCTGTGGAGTTCTCGGCGGACCGTTTTTGATGAAACTGGCTGCTCGCGCCCCAGGTTGAAATTTCAGTCAATTGATCTGCAGTTGCTCGCCTGTTTTGCCTTGCACTTCAAATTAATGCACGGATATCACGATCCTGGAGAATGCGCTTCCACCCACTGTTGCCCTTTGCTGATGATGTCTTTCCCTCGGAGTTCCATGCCGACATCACCTTAGACACCGTTGCTCGTGAAACATCAGCAAGTTGAGCTGTCTTGGTCACTGAAGCTCCTGCCAAACGCACCCCAATAATCACCCCTCTTTCAAAATCACTGAGGTCAACGTGCTATCACCCTGTGGCAGGGTAGCTCCTGCCCCTGGGTGATTTAAAATGTATGTTGGTATGTGGGCACAAGGAAGTCACAATTACTTCATGTGCAGACAGTGCCAGGGCCAGATTGAATGATTAGCAATCAAGTCCCGGCACAGCTGCTTAAAAGGAGTACAAATTTCTTACTTGGGGTTAGTGTGTTCAGAGTTGGAACGAGAGACGTGAGCCGTGAGCTAAAGAAGATGGCTACCTGTGCTGGTTTTACACCAGCACGATACTTGTTTGTTCTGTGTCTGTTTTGTTTGTCTGTTTCTTTTGTCTCAGTGTTTTGTTTTGTGTTAAATCATTTTATTTGAAATAGATCTGCGCTGCCAGCGCATTCTCACAGTGCTGGGTCTCTGCACTTCCTGGTCTGACGTCACCCACAAGCTGTCCTGTTGTTTATGCTGTCAGAGTGGGATGCAGGTATCCCAGCATGCACTTGGAAGCCTGTATCCTGGTGAGCAAGTCTGAGGGTGGACTTGATGTTGGCAGGGCAGAGTGTAGAGTGCACAGGGGTAGGGGTCAGGGCTGGTGGGTGACGCAATCTAAACATGAAGACATAAGCCCGAACACTGCTCCTGCAAGGGAGCTGGCTCTTTTGTACAGCAGTATCGGCGCTATGCTTCAGAGCTGGAGGTCCTGGTTCGCGTCCCACCTCCGCCTGAGAAGCCCCTGCCTGCGGGAACTGAGGTTCGCCACATTGGAGTAAGAAGTGGGATAACAGCGCCACCATCAGGAGAAGTACTGTGGGTACACAGTTTATTTATGGCAGAAGTGCCCACAGCCCGATGGGTTCTCCTGGGAGCTGGTGGAGGAGGTCCCTGTTCTGGAGGAAGAGGAACAACTACCGGCCCGAAGAGGAAGAAGGGGAGGAGCCGGGACATGCTCCAGTGCCCACGAAGGGGAAGCAAGAGCCTCCAGCGCCATGGGGAGAAGCCCTGCTAGCTCCAGTGCCACCGTTTCCAATATCCTCGAGGGAGATGTGGCCGGCTAGTGGTCTCTGAGAGGAGCATGAGGAGGGACCTGCCGAGGGCGATGGACCTGCTGTGGGCCTGAGATGGGACAGCAATATGGGAGGGGCCCAGCAATCGCCAATCCCATCAGGAGGAGCCGCGCCTACTCCAGCACCACAGGCACGTCCACGCCAGTGACCGAGGGAGAGCTGCACCAGTCTCCAGTGACTGAGGGTGAGCCGCACCAGTCTCCAGAGACAGAGGGAGAGCCGCACCAGTCTCCAGAGACAGAGGGAGAGCCGCACCAGTCTCCAGTGACCGAGGGAGAGCCGCACCAGTCTCCAGTGACCGAGGGAGAGCTGCACCAGTCCCCAGTGATAAAGGGAGAGCTGCACCAGTCCCCAGAGACAGAAGGAGAGCCGCACCAGTCCCCAGTGATAGATGGAGACTACCGATGCTCACACCTCCCCCGTCAGGGGGAGACCACTTGTTGCTGCCGCCATCACCACCAGAGGAGCTGAAGCTACCTCCCGAGAGTCAGCTCCTGTCGTTGCCTCCCAAGGGTCAACTCCTCGCCTGTCCTGCCAAGCCTGCAACGCCTAGGGCTGCCCAGCCTGCACCGCCTAGGGCTGCTAAACCTGGAACATTCGGGGAGGCCAGTTCGCCATCACCTGGGGATGCCTGCTTGTCATCACCCAGGGCTTTGTTGTATCAAGCAGCAGCAGATGCGCTGCCAGAAATTCTGGGTCCGGAGCCCAAGAAAAGGGAGCCGTTGGCTACAGAGAAGGATGTAGATGTGGGGAGACCACCTTCACCAGCATTAGTTTCACTGCCGGAGTACACAGCGCCACTGCCAGAGTGTCCCACACTGAGAGCAGCATGGCTGCCAGCACAATCACTGCCACTGCCGGAGTGCACTGCACTGAGAGCACCATGACTGCCAGCGCAATCACTGCCACTGCTGGAGTGTCCCACACTGAGAGCAGCATGGCTGCTGCCAGCACAATCACTGCCACTGCCGGAGTGTCCCACACTGAGAGCAGCATGGCCACTGCCAGCGCAATCACTGCCACTGCTGGAGTGTCCCACACTGAGAGCAGCATGGCCACTGCCACTGTCGGAGTGCAGTGCACCGGTGCAAGAACTGCCTTTGCTGGAAGATCCAGTCTTGGCGCTGTCAGCATTTCTGCTGATGGCATTGCCGCTGCCAGGATTTCCCCGGCTGGAGGAGCCAGCCTGTAAGTTGTCAGCATGTCCGCTGCCAGTGTTGCCCCTAGCAGCATTTCCGCAGCATGCCCAAGACTTTGGGGGTTTTAAGGGGACCTTTGAGGCCATGTGTGCTGCTCACAAAGGGGGAGATATGTGACGGGGTGCTAACACGACGGTGTTAGCAATCAAGACCCGGCACAGCTGCTTAAAAGGAGCACGAATTTCGGGGTTAGTGTGTTCAGAGGTGGTACGAGAAATGTGAGTCTTGAGATAAAAAGAATAAGTATAGAAAACAATTTCTACCCATACTGGTTTTACTCGTTTGAGTCATTCCTCCCGAGCACCTGGGGCGACGTTGCAATATATATTCATATAATAACAGTATAACAGCACTAATAGATGCATTGAAAGGCCTCTACTCCCTCTCCTGTGTGTGTAAGCCTCTTCTGTCTTCCTGATACAGTCAGATCCTCTGTATTAGTCTCCCTCCCCTCTCTCCTCTTCCTCTCCTCTCTCTCTCTCTTATCTTCCTCTCCTCTCCTCTCTCCTATCTTCTCTTCCTCTCCTCTCCTCTCCTTTCTCCCTCTCTCTCTAGAAATAACCAGTGGGTCTGATCCCCAGTGCTCTCTCTGTCACTGCCTGCCCTGTGTTTTTTTCTGGGATACTGTCGGCACCTTGCAAAGGAGCATATGGACAGCTGGAAATAAATAATCTAAATGCATGGCTGAAATCGTGGTGCACACAGGAAGGCTTCACCTTCCTTGAACATTGGAGCACATTCTACAACAAGGACTATCTATATAGGCGGGACGGACTGCACTTAAATAAAAAGAGAACCAATCTACTAGGAGAAAGGATCCTCGGGGAGGTTCAGAACATTTAAAATAGCATTTAAAATAGTCTTGAAGCCCAGGTGTTAAATCTGGACAAAGAAAACAATGACAAATAAATATGGGTCAGAATAATGGACAAAAATTCAAAGGGCATAATAATAGGAGCATGCTATAGACCGCCAAATTCAGACGCTGAGCAAAATAATCTGTTATACAATGACCTTCGAAACGCATGTAGTAAAGGAGAAGCCATACTAATGGGGGATTTCAACTTCCCCCATATAAAATGGGAAAACCCAGTGGGGAGCACAACGGACGAAATTGAAATGGTGGAAATGACAAATGACTGCTTCCTAACGCAATTTGTCAAGGCACCGACTAGAGGGGAGGCATGCCTTGATTTAGTCTTTTCAAATAACGAAGACAGAATAACTAAAGCAGAGGTCAGAGAGCCATTGGCAAACTCAGACCACAACATGGTCTCATTTAAAGTGTTTTTTAAAAGACCAAAAGTAATGACTAAAGCTAAGGTTTACAATTTTAGAAAAGCAAACTATGAAGGTATGAAACAGAGACTAACAGAAGTAGATTGGAGTAAAATAGAGAAAACATCCACAGAAAAAGGATGGCTGTTTTTTTTTTAAATGTAGTACTAGAGGCGCAAAACAATTACATCCCAAAAGTAGACAAATCTAAATCTAAAACAAAATGGCCAAAATGGTTTAATAGATCAATTAAAAACAATATTCAGCAAAAAAAGGAACTTTACAAGATTCTGTTGGGTGGGTCTTCATACTGATGTTGAAATATGTAGCCACATGCCCAGACTGCCAGCGAGTAGCGCCGGGTCGAGTGCGCCCCGCCCCTTTGGTCCCACTGCCGATTATTTCCACCCCCTTTGAACGCATTGCAATGGACATAGTGGGCCCTTTGCTACCTTCTGACTCTGGGTATACACATATATTAGTAGTGGTAGATTATGCAACGCTGAGGTCCACTAGT
>NC_081229.1:7464033-7709033 GCF_902713425.1 Acipenser ruthenus
GAGGGTCGTGGGTTCAATCCCCGGTGGGGGACACTGCTGCTGTACCCTTGAGCAAGGTACTTTACCTAGATTGCTCCAGTAAAAACCCAACTGTATAAATGGGGAATTGTATGTAAAATAATGTGATATCTGTATAATGTGAAATAATGTATAACGTGATATCTTGTAACAATTGTAAGTCGCCCTGGATAAGGGCGTCTGCTAAGAAATAAATAATAATAATAATAATAACTTTATAATAAAAAGCAGTTTTGATTGAACAAATCTGCCTCTCGTACTGTGACACTGCTGCCCATACAGCACTTACACATTGCATTGATTAGAATACTGGACCTTATTTTCACTCAGTCCTGTCTATTATACAGCATGTACAACATTGGACTCAATAACATCAACACACTGTTAACATGCAAACCTGTGTTCTGTGCACTCAATAGCAATCCAGTGCTGTTCTGAACTGTCTAATTAGTGATGACTACTTACTCATTAACCTAACTCTGTTTTATTTTCTGATTTAAAGAAATAATAACCAAGACATCCACTTTCTTACCTATAAGAATCATTACAAACTGTATTTTGTAATGCAAGGAAAGGAATACTTTTTTTTCCAACAGAATTGTGTATTATTTTATTACAATGGACTTATGACTAGAGAGAAGTAAAGATAATTGTGGTTCGATTTCTGGCTTTGAAAACTACAGGGGAATTTCCACATCAGTGCATTTAGCAAGTTTTGAGGACGTAAACTAAATTATTTCACAAAACAAATACACCCGTTATATCGCCCCTCGCTATGCTGCGGATTCAGATGTATCGTGCTCCTGGAGTTGGCTCCCCATTTTTACAGTCTGCAATATACATAGGCAATTGCACTTAGAATTACTGTTCATTTTATTTCGTACTGCACACCACAAACAAAACTATACAAAACAAATAAAAACAAAGCATTAATATCATACTGTTATCATATACGCATGCATTGCACATTTACACAAAGCAGATTAAATATCTACTTGCTGAAGCGGTTTTTATTTTAACCAACGAGGTGTTCACGTGTGGCAGCAATGCACTAGCAAAAGTCACAAGGCAGTGATGTCAGCTCCCTAGCAACAAGCCTTCCATGTATGGAATGGGATTCTTTCAATGCAGCGGGTTTGTACGTTTGAGAAAGGAGAGGAAGACTCGTGAAATTAATTGGAGACTGAAGTTGATGAGAAGAAATGACCCTTCGCAGTACGAATTAAAATGGTGTGCTGCTTTTTATATGAAAAATGAGAAAAAGCAGGTTGAGGATTTAACTCCCCTGATAAAACGAGGGAATGGTTGTACAGTATTTGTTAACCTATTTGTTTTTCTATGGGTCTCACGCTATGTCGCGGCCCTCGGTATATAGCGGATTTATATTGGACCCTGACACCCGTGATATATTGAGTGGGTGGTGTACATGATCTACCATTCTGACCAATCAGGAGCAAAGCTCAACATGACATCACTTGTTGCCTGCAAGAAAGTGAGCTGAACGGATTCAAATGTAGTTGTGTTCGGGGGGGGGGGGGGGGGGGGTTGCAGTGCAGTAAAATGCTCTAATAGAGCTTTAATATCGAGTTGTTAAGTTTCCATTGACACACCAGGAAACCTCATGAAGTCAGCATATCCAGCTTGTTTCACAGGGACCCGGCGCAGAAGGAGGTCCAATCATCACACCTCTTGTACTCAACACACTGTTAACATGCAAGTTCAGTGTGGTGAGGGGGGGGTCAGTGATATTGGCAGGATTTCTTACTCTATACTGCCATCTAGTGGTATTACAAATAGTGACAAACAGCTTTCATCTGTATTAACCATACATTCTATATGTTTTATTTTCTGATTTAAAGAGATAATAACCAAGACATCCACTTTCTTAACTGTAAGAATCATTATAAACTGTATTTCGTTCTGCCAACGTTTTTGAATGGAATACATTTTTTCCAACAGAACTGTATATTTCTTTATTACAATGGACTTATGACTAGAGAGAAGTAAAGATAATTGTGGTTCGATTTCTGGCTTTGAAAACTACAGGGGAATTTCCACATCGGCGCATTTAGCAAGTTTTGAGGAAGTAAATAACATGTTTAAACAAAACAAATACATGATCTGCCATTCTGACCAATCAGGAGCAAAGCTCAACATGACATCACTTGTTGTCTGAAAGAAAGTGAGCTGAACGGATTCCACTGTTCGTTGTGTTCAGAGTCCCGTCTAGTCATTATAAACTGATTCTTGCGCTCCCTTGTGGATATACTGGTGCAGTGCAGCCTGTAATAGTGCTGGGATATCTGTTCAGGAATTAAATGAAAGGCTTTTTGCGACACCACTGATTCTATTGATTGGACCTGTAACCTGAGCACTTCGAATGATTAAACTCTGTTACAAATGTGTGTAACTTATGCTGTATAAACTTACCATTTATACAAACTTTGCATGTACTATCATTGCATTCAGATTTGGACTTTTAAAAATCTTTTTTGTACATTCCAGCTCTACAACACTGTACTTGAGGAATAACTGTTTCCAACCACAATTCAAGACAATGTCCCCCTTTTTATTATTGGAAAGATCTGCCTCTGAAGCACTAACTCCACTCAGGCATTGCTAAGCGTCCTGACATCGTTCATCTGAGTTCATCTTTAAACATGAGATCTCTTAGACTTTATCGCCATCTAGCGGTGATACACTGCCAATGAAACTAACATTGCCTTCAACATGTTCAGTATTCTCTCCTTTTTTATTATTAATTGGTTTATTATCCGTGATAAATAAATAACAAATACAAATAAATAAATCACTTTCTGTTTCTTTTTTGTCTCTGCTTCACCGTGTCCCAGAGGGTTGTTGTTGTTTTTTGATAGCTAGGGGGCGTATCGTTTTATACACGGTTAATAACATAATCCACCCAAACCACTGAAACACTGGATTATATCTTGAGAGTGAAAACAGACAGACGGGGTTTCTTTGCCATCTTCCCATGTTTAGAGCTTGTTTAAAAACATCTTTCTACTTAACTTATTAAACCCATGGAGGACACTCACTGAACCTTCGGATCTCCGGAGCTGTGCAGGTAATTGCTGCGGCGAGGAGAAAAAATAATTGGACATTCCAAAATAAATAAATAAATAAAACCATTATTCTGAATACTGAAAGCAATGTTTTAAAACTCAACTTTTCTATCAATAATCATTTCCCCATCTTTAAAATCTGATCATTAATAGTAATTGGGTTGTTCCACTCTGTTTTCTGGTGCATTATTTTTCTTTGCACTGCATCTAGAGTGTGGAGGATTCATTGCAGCCTGTCATCCCCAGTCACCCTTTAGTCCGACCCCTGACCTGGGCATGCCTGTCACTGTATGCTTGTAGTATCGCAGATCATTCATTCGTATTAGAAATGCCTTGGTCTGCAAAACTGAGCTGATTTAAATACAAGCTGTTTCTCCTAGTGTTTATTTGAGACATGGCTTATTTATTTAAAAAAACTTTGCACTGACTCGACAAGAACACAATCTAAACACTCTGTGCACACTGACGGGTCCAGACTTGAGGTCACTCTAGTGTTTAAACACTCTGTGCACACTGAGGGGTCCAGACGTGAGGTCACTCTAGTGTTTAAACACTCTGTGCACACTGACGGGTCCAGACGTGAGGTCACTCTAGTGTTTAAACACTCTGTGCACACTGAGGGGTCCAGACGTGAGGTCACTCTAGTGTTTAAACACTCTGTGCACACTGAGGGGTCCAGACGTGAGGTCACTCTAGTGTTTAAACACTCTGTGCACACTGAGGGGTCCAGACGTGAGGTCACTCTAGTGTTTAAACACTCTGTGCACACTGAGGGGTCCAGACGTGAGGTCACTCTAGTGTTTAAACACTCTGTGCACACTGACGGGTCCAGACGTGAGGTCACTCTAGTGTTTAAACACTCTGTGCACACTGACGGGTCCAGACGTGAGGTCACTCTAGTGTTTAAACACTCTGTGCACACTGACGGGTCCAGACGTGAGGTCACTCTAGTGTTTAAACACTCTGTGCACACTGACGGGTCCAGACGTGAGGTCACTCTAGTGTTTAAACACTCTGTGCACACTGACGGGTCCAGACGTGAGGTCACTCTAGTGTTTAAACACTCTGTGCACACTGAGGGGTCCAGACGTGAGGTCACTCTAGTGTTTAAACACTCTGTGCACACTGACGGGTCCAGACGTGAGGTCACTCTAGTGTTTAAACACTCTGTGCACACTGAGGGGTCCAGACGTGAGGTCACTCTAGTGTTTAAACACTCTGTGCACACTGACGGGTCCAGACGTGAGGTCACTCTAGTGTTTAAACACTCTGTGCACACTGAGGGGTCCAGACGTGAGGTCACTCTAGTGTTTAAACACTCTGTGCACACTGACGGGTCCAGACGTGAGGTCACTCTAGTGTTTAAACACTGTGCACACTGAGGGGTCCAGACGTGAGGTCACTCTAGTGTTTAAACACTCTGTGCACACTGACGGGTCCAGACGTGAGGTCACTCTAGTGTTTAAACACTCTGTGCACACTGACGGGTCCAGACGTGAGGTCACTCTAGTGTTTAAACACTCTGTGCACACTGACGGGTCCAGACGTGAGGTCACTCTAGTGTTTAAACACTCTGTGCACACTGAGGGGTCCAGACGTGAGGTCACTCTAGTGTTCAAACACTCTGTGCACACTGACGGGTCCAGACGTGAGGTCACTCTAGTGTTTAAACACTCTGTGCACACTGAGGGGTCCAGACGTGAGGTCACTCTAGTGTTTAAACACTCTGTGCACACTGACGGGTCCAGACGTGAGGTCACTCTAGTGTTTAAACACTCTGTGCACACTGACGGGTCCAGACGTGAGGTCACTCTAGTGTTTAAACACTCTGTGCACACTGAGGGGTCCAGACGTGAGGTCACTCTAGTGTTTAAACACTCTGTGCACACTGACGGGTCCAGACGTGAGGTCACTCTAGTGTTTAAACACTCTGTGCACACTGACGGGTCCAGACGTGAGGTCACTCTAGTGTTTAAACACTCTGTGCACACTGACGGGTCCAGACGTGAGGTCACTCTAGTGTTTAAACACTCTGTGCACACTGACGGGTCCAGACGTGAGGTCACTCTAGTGTTTAAACACTCTGTGCACACTGACGGGTCCAGACGTGAGGTCACTCTAGTGTTTAAACACTCTGTGCACACTGACGGGTCCAGGCGTGAGGTCACTCTAGTGTTTAAACACTCTGTGCACACTGACGGGTCCAGACGTGAGGTCACTCTAGTGTTTAAACACTCTGTGCACACTGACGGGTCCAGACGTGAGGTTACTCTAGTGTTTATACACTCTGTGCACACTGACGGCTCCAGGCGTGAGGTCACTCTAGTGTTTAAACACTCTGTGCACACTGACGGGTCCAGACGTGAGGTCACTCTAGTGTTTAAACACATCATGCCGGTTCGGTGTCACGTGAAATCTGGTCTCCCCTGGGAACAGGCTTGTGGTTGTTGAGCCAGTTGCTAAGCAAAGGACGTCTTGAAGTTCCTTGAGTATTCAAACGGGGCGTGGCATTACTGGATTTCATTTAGTTACCCTGACGATGATTCTTATTAAAGAACGTTGCTAATACAGGATAATCAAAACTCTTTACCGATTTTGCTTTTGACAACAAATCTCGTCTAGGCAATAAAAATGTGCATTATAAATATAATATGGGAGATACTGAAATTGAAGAAGGGAACTATGAAAAAAACCTAGGAGTTTATGTTGACTCAGAAATGTCTTCCTCTAGACAATGTGGGGAAGCTATAAAAAAGGCCAACAAGATGCTCGGATATATTGTGAAAAGTGTTGAATTTAAATCAAGGGAAGTAATGTTAAAACTTTACAATGCATTAGTAAGACCTCACCTAGAATATTGTGTTCAGTTCTGGTCACCTCGTTACAAAAAGGATATTGCTGCTCTAGAAAGAGTGCAAAGAAGAGCAACCAGAATTATCCTGGGTTTAAAAAGTATCTCATATGCAGACAGGCTAAAAGAATTGAATCTATTCAGTCATGAACAAAGAGGACTACGCGGCGATCTGATTCAAACATTCAAAATCCTAAAAGGTATAGACAATGTCGACCCAGGGGACTTTTTTGACCTGAAAAAAGAAACAAGGACCAGGGGTCACAAATGGAGATTATATAAAGGGGCATTCAGAACAGAAAATAGGAGGCACTCGTCTCTTTGCAGGGATGTGTGATGAAATGGGGTCCCGGCATGATGCCCCGCTGTTCCACACAGGTTAGGTGGATCTCAAGGGGAAAAGTGTTTGAACAATTTGTTGAACTCAAAGACGAGATACGTGTGTATGCAATAGATTACAACAAAGAGGAATTTGTGAACTTTCTGTGTAATAGTGATCCGATGTGTCTGCTGGCATAGCTAAGTGACATCTTTATGAAGCTTAACGATCTAAATGTCAGTCTGCCGGGTAAACATACACACATTCTCATGCTCAGCGACCGCATCAATGGATTTGTGAAGAAAATTGCTTTCTGGGGACAAAAACTTACTAATAGGAACTATGAGTCGTTCCCTCAGCTCTCTGCCTTCCTGACTGAGAACACCGGAATTGAGCCTCCCTACACAGGTGATGACTGCCCATGTCCAATGAATTGAGGAGCGGTTTGGGACGTTCTTTACAGACCTCCAGGACATATCTGGACTGGACTGGGTGCGCAGCCCATTTCTGTGTCACCCTGATGCGATGAATCTGCCATCAAATGAAGTTGAGGAGCTCATTGAAGTGTCCTGCGATCGGAGGATCCGATCTTCATTTTCACAACTTGGTATCATTGACTTCTGGTTCAGTGTGAAAACAGATTATCCTGCTCTGTCAACACATGCACTCACGGTGCTTGTGCCTTTTGCCACAACTTATTTATGTGAAGCAGGATTCAGCGCCCTAGTTTCCATCGAGACGCGCTATCACTCAACATTGGACATTACTTCAGAGCTGCGGTGTGCCGTCTCTACCACAAAACCAAACTTCGATAAGTTGTGTTGGGACGCTCAGGCTCAGGTGTCACACTAGTTAACTTAGTAAAGCTTTTAAATGTGACTGAGCATGAGAATTTGTCATGTTTATCTGCTAAAATAATTCCTACACTAGGTACTGTAATGCCAGTTTAACATTCAGGGCTTTTTCTATATGTGGTTTAAAACTACAGTTGGAATGTGTAATAATTTTCATTGATAAACTATATACTTCTATTTTTCACTGGCATATCATTGTTAAATCTACGATGGCACTTACTGTTTTTCTTGCTAAAAGAAATTATCATTGAGTATGATGCATTCGTTTTGTGTGTGTGTGTGTGGTTTGTTTTGCTGTATTTTTAGTGGGAGTTTAGAGAGACGGTTGTATTGAGCAAACATAAAGTTAACAGTGAACAGTAATGGCAGTCTAGTCTCATGTATAATTCCTTTATTATACTATTCTAAATTTATTAACTGTGACATCAAGGGGCGCTTAGTGGTATGGCAGCACAATAAATATAATCCACAATTGAAAAACATAAAATAAATGCATTTTTTTGTTAGTTTGAGTTTTTAATGTTGTTTTATTATTACAATATTATTTTAAACATAATATGTATTTTAATGCCATACTTATGACAGGCAAATGCTAATCTTGTCTGCATCATTTTGGGGTCACAAAAATCTATCCGATGTGTAAATGGGGTCATGCTGAGGAAAAGGTTGGGAAGCCCTGATCTAAATGCTAGAAGTCTCAGAAACAAAATGTTAGAACTTGAAGCTACTGCACTAACAAGTAACTACGATGTGATAGGTGTTACAGAAACTTGGTTGTCTGAGAGTATATTAGTGGGTATACTGAAGACAGGCAGGACAGAAGAGGCGGAGGGGTAGCGCTATACATAAGAAACAGTCTTGAAGCCCAGGTGTTAAATCAGGACAAAGAAAACAATGCAGAATCAATATGGGTCAGAATAATGGACAAAAATTCAAAGGGCATAATAATAGGAGCATGCTATAGACCGCCAAATTCAGACGCTGAACAAAATAATCTGTTATACAATGACATTCGAAATGCGTGTAGCAAAGGAGAAGCCATACTAATGGGGGATTTCAACTCCCCCCGTATAAAATGGGAGAACCCGGCGGGGAGCACGATGGACGAAATTGAAATGGTGGAAATGACAAATGACTGCTTCCTAACGCAATTTGTCAAGGCACCGACTAGAGGGGAGGCATGCCGTGATTTAGTCTTTTCAAATAACAAAGACAGAATAACTAAAACAGAGGTCAGAGAACCACTGGCAAACTCAGACCACAACATGGTCTCATTAGAAGTGATTTTTAAAACCCAAAAAGTAATGACTAAAGCTAAGGTTTACAATTTTAGAAAAGAAAACTATGAAGGTATGAAACAGAGACTAACAGAAGTAGATTGGAGTAAAATAGAGAAAACATCCACAGAAAAAGGATGACTGTTTTTTAAAAAATGTAGAACTAGAGGTGCAAAACAATTACATCCCAAAAGTAGACAAATCTAAATCTAAAACAAAATGGCCAAAATGGTTTAATAGATCAATTGAAAAAAATATTTAGCGAAAAAGGCACTTTACAGAGCGTTTAAAAGGGACCAAAAACAAAGTACACAGAAAGAGTACTTGGAACTGCAAACACAAGTCAAAAAGGAAGTTAGAAAGGCCAAGAGAGAGATAGAAATCAATATTGCTAAGGGGGCTAAAACCAATTCCAAAATGTTTTTCCAATATTATAACAGCAAGAGAACATTCAAAGAGGAGGTTAAAAGTCTAAGAGATACAAATGGCAAAATCACAGACGAAGAAAGAAAAATAGCAAATATATTAAATGATTACTTTTCACAGGTTTTTACAAAGGAGGACACGGACAACATGCCCGACATGTCGACCTGTTCCTATCCAGTTTTAAATAACTTTAGCATAACAGAGGCAGAAGTGTTAATGGGACTAGGAGCTCTTAAAATAAACAAATCCCCTGGGCCAGATGAGATCCTCCCAATAGTACTACTAGGAAAATAGCAAACGTAATACCGATCCACAAAAAGGGAGACAAAACCGAACCAAGTAACTACAGACCAATAAGCCTGACTTCTATTATATGTAAACTTATGGAAACTATAATAAGATCCAAAATGAAAACTACCTACATGGTAACAATATTCTGGGAGACAGTCAGCATGGTTTTAGGAAAGGGAGATCATGTCTAAATAACCTGCTTGATTTTTTTGAGGATGCAACATCGACAATGGATAATTACAAAGCATACGACATGGTGTATTTAGATTTCCAGAAAGCTTTTGACAAAGTCCCGCATAAAAGATTAATTCTCAAACTGAACGCAGTAGGGATTCAAGGAAATGCATGCACATGGATTAGGGAGTGGTTAACATGTAGAAAACAGAAAGTACTGATTAGAGGAGACACCTCAAAATGGAGTGAGGTAACCAGTGGTGTACCACAGGGATCAGTATTAGATCCTCTGCTATTCCTAATCTACATTCATGATTTAGATTCTGGTGAAGTAAGCAAACTTGTTAAATTTGCAGATGACACAAAAATAGGAGGAGTGGCAAACACTGTTGCAGCAGTAAAGGCCATTCAAAATGATCTAGATCTGATTCAGAACTGGGCAAACACATGGCAAATGACATTTAATAGAGAAAAGTGTAAGGTACTGCACGCAGGCAATAAAAATGTGCATTATAAATATCATGTGGGATATACTGAAATTGAAGAAGGAATCTATGAAAAAGACCAAGTAGTTTATGTTGACTCAGAAATGTCTTCATCTAGACAATGTGAAGAAGCTATAAAAAAGGCCAACAAGATGCTCGGATATATTGTGAAAAGTGTTGAATTTAAATCAAGGGAAGTAATCTTAAAACTTTACAATGCATTAGTAAGACCTCATCTAGAATATTGTGTTCAGTTCTGGTCACCTCGTTACAAAAAGGATATTGCTGCTCTAGAAAGAGTGCAAAGAAGAGCGACCAGAATTATCCCGGGTTTAAAAGACATGTCGTATGCAGACAGGCTCAAAGAATTGAATCTATTCAGTCTTGAACAAAGAAGACTATGTGGTGATCTGATTCAAGCATTCAAAATCCTAAAAGGTATAGACAATGTCGACCCAGGGGACTTTTTTGACCTGAAAAAAGAAACAAGGACCAGGGGTCACAAATGGAGATTAGATAAAGGGGCATTCAGAACAGAAAATAGGAGGCACTTTTTTACACAGAGAATTGTGAGGGTCTGGAACCAACTCCCCAGTAATGTTGTTGAAGCTGACACCCTGGGATCCTTCAAGAAGCTGCTTGATGAGATTCTGGGATCAATAAGCTACTAACAACCAAACGAGCAAGATGGGCTGAATGACCTCCTCTCGTTTGTAAACTTTCTCATGTTCTTATGTTCTTAGGTGTGAATTAGAGAAGTATCTATTATACTTTACCACCATCTAGTGGCAACACAATGCCATTGAAAAGCATCTGGATCAGCAATTATTTTTTTGCCACCAATTTCTGCTGCCAAATTCAAACTGCTGTTAGTCTTAGAAAGCATAGTACTTAATTTAGCAGCGACGTAATAAAAGCGTTTCAAACGATTGAACAGTTGTGTAAATTTAACTTGTTGAAGTGGTTTCCCTGGTATTCACAGAATGGAACCTGTCTGTTTGTATTTGAGTGGTTTCCCTGGTATTCACAGAATGGAACCTGTCTGTTTGTATTTGAGTGGTTTCCCTGGTATTCACAGAATGGAACCTGTCTGTTTGTATTTGAGTGGTTTCCCTGGTATTCACAGAATGGAACCTGTCTGTTTGTATTTGAGTGGTTCCCCTGGTATTCACAGAATGGAACCTGTCTGTTTGTATTTGAGTGGTTTCCCTGGTATTCACAGAATGGAACCTGTCTGTTTGTATTTGAGTGGTTTCCCTGGTATTCACAGAATGGAACCTGTCTGTTTGTATTTGAGTGGTTTCCCTGGTATTCACAGAATGGAACCTGTCTGTTTGTATTTGAGTGGTTTCCCTGGTATTCACAGAATGGAACCTGTCTGTTTGTATTTGAGTGGTTTCCCTGGTATTCACAGAATGGAACCTGTCTGTTTGTATTTGAGTGTTTCCCCTGGTATTCACAGAATGGAACCTGTCTGTTTGTATTTGAGTGGTTTCCCTGGTATTCACAGAATGGAACTTGTCTGTTTGTATTTGAGTGGTTTCCCTGGTATTCACAGAATGGAACTTGTCTGTTTGTATTTGAGTGGTTTCCCTGGTATTCACAGAATGGAACCTGTCTGTTTGTATTTGAGTGTTTCCCCTGGTATTCACAGAATGGAACCTGTCTGTTTGTATTTGAGTGGTTTCCCTGGTATTCACAGAATGGAACCTGTCTGTTTGTATTTGAGTGTTTCCCCTGGTATTCACAGAATGGAACCTGTCTGTTTGTATTTGAGTGGTTTCCCTGGTATTCACAGAATGGAACCTGTCTGTTTGTATTTGAGTGGTTTCCCTGGTATTCACAGAATGGAACCTGTCTGTTTGTATTTGAGTGGTTTCCCTGGTATTCACAGAATGGAACCTGTCTGTTTGTATTTGAGTGGTTTCCCTGGTATTCGCAGAATGGAACCTGTCTGTTTGTATTTGAGTGGTTTCCCTGGTATTCACAGAATGGAACCTGTCTGTTTGTATTTGAGTGGTTTCCCTGGTATTCACAGAATGGAACCTGTCTGTTTGTATTTGAGTGTTTCCCCTGGTATTCACAGAATGGAACCTGTCTGTTTGTATTTGAGTGGTTTCCCTGGTATTCACAGAATGGAACCTGTCTGTTTGTATTTGAGTGGTTTCCCTGGTATTCACAGAATGGAACCTGTCTGTTTGTATTTGAGTGGTTCCCCTGGTATTCACAGAATGGAACCTGTCTGTTTGTATTTGAGTGGTTTCCCTGGTATTCGCAGAATGGAACCTGTCTGTTTGTATTTGAGTGGTTTCCCTGGTATTCACAGAATGGAACCTGTCTGTTTGTATTTGAGTGGTTTCCCTGGTATTCACAGAATGGAACCTGTCTGTTTGTATTTGAGTGGTTTCCCTGGTATTCACAGAATGGAACCTGTCTGTTTGTATTTGAGTGGTTTCCCTGGTATTCACAGAATGGAACCTGTCTGTTTGTATTTGAGTGGTTCCCCTGGTATTCACAGAATGGAACCTGTCTGTTTGTATTTGAGTGGTTTCCCTGGTATTCACAGAATGGAACCTGTCTGTTTGTATTTGAGTGGTTTCCCTGGTATTCACAGAATGGAACCTGTCTGTTTGTATTTGAGTGGTTTCCCTGGTATTCACAGAATGGAACCTGTCTGTTTGTATTTGAGTGGTTTCCCTGGTATTCACAGAATGGAACCTGTCTGTTTGTATTTGAGTGGTTTCCCTGGTATTCACAGAATGGAACCTGTCTGTTTGTATTTGAGTGGTTTCCCTGGTATTCACAGAATGGAACCTGTCTGTTTGTATTTGAGTGGTTCCCCTGGTATTCACAGAATGGAACCTGTCTGTTTGTATTTGAGTGGTTTCCCTGGTATTCACAGAATGGAACCTGTCTGTTTGTATTTGAGTGGTTTCCCTGGTATTCACAGAATGGAACCTGTCTGTTTGTATTTGAGTGTTTCCCCTGGTATTCACAGAATGGAACCTGTCTGTTTGTATTTGAGTGGTTTCCCTGGTATTCACAGAATGGAACTTGTCTGTTTGTATTTGAGTGGTTTCCCTGGTATTCACAGAATGGAACTTGTCTGTTTGTATTTGAGTGGTTTCCCTGGTATTCACAGAATGGAACCTGTCTGTTTGTATTTGAGTGTTTCCCCTGGTATTCACAGAATGGAACCTGTCTGTTTGTATTTGAGTGGTTTCCCTGGTATTCACAGAATGGAACCTGTCTGTTTGTATTTGAGTGTTTCCCCTGGTATTCACAGAATGGAACCTGTCTGTTTGTATTTGAGTGGTTTCCCTGGTATTCACAGAATGGAACCTGTCTGTTTGTATTTGAGTGTTTCACCTGGTATTCACAGAATGGAACCTGTCTGTTTGTATTTGAGTGGTTTCCCTGGTATTCACAGAATGGAACCTGTCTGTTTGTATTTGAGTGGTTTCCCTGGTATTCACAGAATGGAACCTGTCTGTTTGTATTTGAGTGGTTTCCCTGGTATTCACAGAATGGAACCTGTCTGTTTGTATTTGAGTGGTTTCCCTGGTATTCACAGAATGGAACCTGTCTGTTTGTATTTGAGTGGTTTCCCTGGTATTCACAGAATGGAACCTGTCTGTTTGTATTTGAGTGGTTCCCCTGGTATTCACAGAATGGAACCTGTCTGTTTGTATTTGAGTGGTTTCCCTGGTATTCGCAGAATGGAACCTGTCTGTTTGTATTTGAGTGGTTTCCCTGGTATTCGCAGAATGGAACCTGTCTGTTTGTATTTGAGTGGTTTCCCTGGTATTCACAGAATGGAACCTGTCTGTTTGTATTTGAGTGGTTTCCCTGGTATTCACAGAATGGAACCTGTATGTTTGTATTTGAGTGGTTCCCCTGGTATTCACAGAATGGAACCTGTCTGTTTGTATTTGAGTGGTTTCCCTGGTATTCGCAGAATGGAACCTGTCTGTTTGTATTTGAGTGGTTTCCCTGGTATTCACAGAATGGAACCTGTCTGTTTGTATTTGAGTGGTTTCCCTGGTATTCACAGAATGGAACCTGTCTGTTTGTATTTGAGTGGTTTCCCTGGTATTCACAGAATGGAACCTGTCTGTTTGTATTTGAGTGGTTTCCCTGGTATTCACAGAATGGAACCTGTCTGTTTGTATTTGAGTGTTTCCCCTGGTATTCACAGAATGGAACCTGTCTGTTTGTATTTGAGTGGTTTCCCTGGTATTCACAGAATGGAACTTGTCTGTTTGTATTTGAGTGGTTTCCCTGGTATTCACAGAATGGAACTTGTCTGTTTGTATTTGAGTGGTTTCCCTGGTATTCACAGAATGGAACCTGTCTGTTTGTATTTGAGTGGTTTCCCTGGTATTCGCAGAATGGAACCTGTCTGTTTGTATTTGAGTGTTTCCCCTGGTATTCACAGAATGGAACCTGTCTGTTTGTATTTGAGTGGTTTCCCTGGTATTCACAGAATGGAACCTGTCTGTTTGTATTTGAGTGGTTTCCCTGGTATTCACAGAATGGAACCTGTCTGTTTGTATTTGAGTGGTTTCCCTGGTATTCACAGAATGGAACCTGTCTGTTTGTATTTGAGTGGTTCCCCTGGTATTCACAGAATGGAACCTGTCTGTTTGTATTTGAGTGGTTTCCCTGGTATTCACAGAATGGAACCTGTCTGTTTGTATTTGAGTGGTTTCCCTGGTATTCACAGAATGGAACCTGTCTGTTTGTATTTGAGTGGTTTCCCTGGTATTCACAGAATGGAACCTGTCTGTTTGTATTTGAGTGGTTTCCCTGGTATTCACAGAATGGAACCTGTCTGTTTGTATTTGAGTGGTTTCCCTGGTATTCACAGAATGGAACCTGTCTGTTTGAAATGCATTCTTTAATGTGAGTCCCCTCTTTCAGCAGCTTGAGTGTGTTGTTTATTATTATGAGACATGATCAATATGAAAAGATGATGTGGATTGAAGCAGACTGGGGTCAATCAATCAATCAATCAATCAATCTTTATTATTGAAATTGCCCCAAAGTGCTTACATTGATAAATATTAAAAGTAGCAACAAGCCATAAAATAAAACCAGTAAAACAATAAAGAAGTGAGATTATATATATATATATATATATATATATATATATATATATATATATATATATATATATATATATATATATATATATATATATATATATATATATATATATATATGGCAATAAAAATGTGCATTATAAATTTCATATAGGAGATACTGAAATCCTCTACGCTCCCCTGCCTCCAGAGCCTGCTCCTTCTCCACCCTCGCTCTGCAGTGGTGGAATGACCTTCCTACAGATGCCAGGACTGCCCAGTCCCTGACCACATTCCGGCGCCTCCTTAAGACTCACCTCTTCAGACAGCACCTGTAGAACTCCTCTGTTTTTCCCCTGGGACACTATCACCCTTCCTTAAATGCGCTTTATTTGCTCTTATCTGCCCCCTATTTTACTGCATTTAATCCTGTACTTCAGAGTACTGTAATCTGCCAAGTGTTTAATCTGTAGTATTTTGTATTTAATCATATCTTGATGTAACTATCACTGTCACTGTTATCTGCTGTATTATTGAATTGTATTTTGTCACACTTGTACTTGCTTGAACCAAAGTCATTGTATTGATCTTGCTCTTATTGTATTACTTGTACTGCAACACTTGAAATGTATTTGCTTACGATTGTAAGTCGCCCTGGATAAGGGCGTCTGCTAAGAAATAAATAATAATAATAATAATAATAATAATAATAATATACATACATACATACACATACACACATAATACAGGTCAAAAGCTTGGATGTAAGTACAACAAATCTGGAAATAAAAACATAGTGAACTGCATTCAAAGTGTTTGTATCGACACTGTTTTAATGTTATAATTAATAAAACTAATTGGCAGACAAACATTTCAAGGTGTTAACAGTGGCCCAATTGCCCAGCAAAGATGAGACCAGAAACCAATTAGACCAATCACTCACGATTGTGTGGAATGTTTTTATCTTATGTGCGAGAACCTGGGCCACAAACTACCTCAGGACACTGATATTGAAAAAAGAACACTGAAACACTAAGTGTATAAAACTAACACAAAGTGAATCAAAAAATCTTTATTTGAACATACCAAAAAGAAATGAAAAAAAAAATTTAAATACAAATATTTACACTGAGGGATATTTACACTGAGGGATTGGTGGAAGGAATGTTACAGGGGGAATTCCACATGTGCAGCAGGATTAGCGGGTGCAGAAACTCGAGCTGCCGGTGGGTCTCTCGTTGAAGTGCCACTCCTTTCAGGTGGAGGTGGTGGATCCGCATCGTCATCCGCTGCATCGGCCTCGGGCTCCAGGAGGTCACCAGCAGACAAGCAGACATTGTGGAGGATGGTGCAGGCTGAAATAACTGCTGGGACAAAGGCAGGATGCACCTCCAACGCTTTGAAGAAAATGCTCCTCCACCTGGTTTTCATCATTCCAAAGGCTCGTTCGATTATCGCACAAGCCCTTGAGTGGTACCAGTTAAACCTCTCCTGGACTCTCCCCTGCAGTGGCTCCTTGTAGGGTGGGATGAGTCAGATTGGTTCTTGTAGGCACGGGTACCCACCATCACCCAAAATGAAGTACCCTGGTGGTGGGTACCGTGCCCCTATGTAAAATGCACTGATTTTCATTACCCTGGAGTCATGCACTGACCAGGGTACCCCACAAAAACGTCCGGGAATGTCCCCTTGACGTCACATATTGCCTGGAGTTGAATGGAGAAGAACAGCTTCCTGTTGAGGTAATCCTGTGCGTCAGCCCCTCCAGGGGTCTTGATGCACACATGGCAGCCATCAATAGCCCCCACAGCCTTGTTAAAGGCTGCGTTCTGAGCCAGACGGCCAAAACCTTGTCCAACGTCGTCCAGCTCCTCTGGCTTAGGGAACACAATAACTCTGCCCAGAAGTCCAAGCACCTCACTTGAAATCTTGTGCACTGCTCTGTGCTCTGTGCTCCTCGGGATACCAAATATGTGTGTCACCACCCTGAAGGAGAGCCTGTTTGCCAGCCAGTACACAAAAATCAGAACCTCCGGGTCATGCCCCCAGCCATGGTCCCTCTCTGTGTGGATAAGGTGCAGCAGAGCCTTCAGTGACAGGCGGAAGTCTTGCTTGAGGTCTTTCTCCACATCAATATATACCCGTAGAACAGGCACACTCCGGTTCAGTCTGCTGTAAGAGAGCAGATGACCTGCCTGAAGGGAGAGTATCATAAATGTATGGGTCACATTTTGATTGTGTAATTATTTATTTATTTATTTGTAATTTCATATAAGACATTTGAAACTTTGATGTAGCCTGCACACTTTTATCATTTCCATTATATGTGTTTGCAGTGATTAATAAATTAGTTTAGAACCTTTAGCCATTTCGTAGTGATACTGAATATAAAGCAAAATATATTACCTATTAGATTTAAAGTAAAATAGATATCTTATTATTTAAAATATTATTTAAAACAAACAAAAAAAACATAAATATTAGGCTGCATTATTAAGTGCATGTTCGTAAGATGTGGCAAAGTTTGCATTTTATTAACCAATATCAAAGTTTTTCCAATTATCTCAAAGTTTAAAAATAACCACATACATGTAAAATGTTCTCAATACGTCTTGTTCGCTCAGTAGGGCAATAGCGTGGTGAAGACGTCTCCTACTTGCTGAAATCCTCGCCACAGTTCTTTTTTGTATTCCACTGTCTATAATAATGTTTTTTTGTTGTTGTTGTATTTCACCGGTATAATATATGTATTTGTTTGTGTGATTTGATATTAACAACCCCTTGTCAGCCAGGGCTGGCGGGCTCCTCATTGTCATCCTCACTGTTTGACAAACCCCCTGACACTGCTCAAGTGCTTTTAGCATTGGCACACTCAGTGCAATACTGTGATCTTGAGCACAGGTGTGAATTAGACAAGAATCTATTATACTTTACTACCATCTAGTGGCAACACAATGCCATTGAAAAGCATTTGGATTAGCAATTATTTTTTGCCACCAATTTCTGCTCGCCAAATTCAAACTGCTGTTAGTCTTAGAAAGTACAGTACTTAATTTAGCAGCGACGTAATAAAAGTGTTTCAAATGAACAGTTGTGTAAATGTATTTAAACTGTTTGAAGTGTTTCCCCTGGTATTCACAGAATGGAACTTGTCTATTTGAAATCCATTCTTTAATGTGAGTTAAGAACATGAGAGGAGGCCATTCGGCCCATCTTGCTCATTTGGTTGTTAGTAGCTTATTGATATAATAAACTGTCTGGACCTCTCAACACGACTGGGTTTGTTCTGGTATAATAAACTGTCTGGACCTCTCAACACGACTGGGTTTGTTCTGGTATAATAAACTGTCTGGACCTCTCAACACGACTGGGTTTGTTCTGGTATAATTAACTGTCCGGACCTCTCAACACGACTGGGTTTGTTCTGGTATAATAAACTGTCTGGACCTCTCAACACGACTGGGTTTGTTCTGGTATAATAAACTGTCTGGACCTCTCAACCCGACTGGGTTTGTTCTGGTATAATAAACTGTCTGGACCTCTCAACCCGACTGGGTTTGTTCTGGTATAATAAACTGTCTGGACCTCTCAACCCGACTGGGTTTGTTCTGGTATAATAAACTGTCTGGACCTCTCAACACGACTGGGTTTGTTCTGGTATAATAAACTGTCTGGACCTCTCAACACGACTGGGTTTGTTCTGGTATAATAAACTGTCTGGACCTCTCAACCCGACTGGGTTTGTTCTGGTATAATAAACTGTCTGGACCTCTCAACCCGACTGGGATTGCTCTGGTATAATAAACTGTCTGGACCTCTCAACACGACTGGGTTTGTTCTGGTATAATAAACTGTCTGGACCTCTCAACACGACTGGGTTTGTTCTGGTATAATAAACTGTCTGGACCTCTCAACACGACTGGGTTTGTTCTGGTATAATAAACTGTCTGGACCTCTCAGCACGACTGGGTTTGTTCTGGTATAATAAACTGTTTGGACCTCTCAACACGACTGGGTTTGTTCTGGTATAATACACTGTCTGGACCTCTCAACACGACTGGGTTTGTTCTGGTATAATAAACTGTCTGGACCTCTCAACACGACTGGGTTTGTTCTGGTATAATAAACTGTCTGGACCTCTCAACCCGACTGGGTTTGTTCTGGTATAATAAACTGTCTGGACCTCTCAACACGACTGGGTTTGTTCTGGTATAATAAACTGTCTGGACCTCTCAACACGACTGGGTTTGTTCTGGTATAATACACTGTCTGGACCTCTCAACACGACTGGGTTTGTTCTGGTATAATAAACTGTCTGGACCTCTCAACACGACTGGGTTTGTTCTGGTATAATAAACTGTCTGGACCTCTCAACCCGACTGGGTTTGTTCTGGTATAATAAACTGTCTGGACCTCTCAACACGACTGGGTTTAAGAACATAAGAACATAAGAAAGTTTACAAACGAGAGGAGGCCATTCAGCCCATCTTGCTCGTTTGGTTGTTAGTAGCTTATTGATCCCAGAATCTCATCAAACAGTTTCTTGAAGGATCCCAGGGTGTCGGCTTCAACAACATTACTGGGGAGTTGGTTCCAGACCCTCACAATTCTCTGTGTAAAAAAAGTGCCTCCTATTTTCTGTTCTGAATGCCCCTTTATCTAATCTCCATTTGTGACCCCTGGTCCTTGTTTCTTTTTTCAGGTCGAAAAAGTCCCCTGGGTCGACATTGTCTATACCTTTTAGGATTTTGAATGCTTGAATCAGATCACCACATAGTCTTCTTTGTTCAAGACTGAATAGATTCAATTCTTTGAGCCTGTCTGCATACGACATGCCTTTTAAACCCGGGATAATTCTGGTCGCTCTTCTTTGCACTCTTTCTAGAGCAGCAATATCCTTTTTGTAACGAGGTGACCAGAACTGAACATAATATTCTAGGTGAGGTCTTACTAATGCATTGTAAAGTTTTAACATTACTTCCCTTGATTTAAATTCAACACTTTTCACAATATATCCAAGCATCTTGTTGGCCTTTTTTATAGCTTCTCCACATTGTCTAGATGAAGACATTTCTGAGTCAACATAAACTACTTGATCTTTTTCATAGATTCCTTCTTCAATTTCAGTATATCCCACATGATATTTATAATGCACATTTTTATTGCCTGCGTGCAGTACCTTACACTTTTCTCTATTATATGTCATTTGCCATGTGTCTGCCCAGTTCTGAATGCTGTCTAGATCATTTTGAATGACCTTTGCTGCTTCAACAGTGTCTGCCACTCCTATTTTTGTGTCGTCTGCAAATTTAACAAGTTTGCTTACTTCACCAGAATCTAAATCATGAATGTAGATTAGGAATAGCAGAGGACCTAATACTGATCCCTGTGGTATACCACTGGTTACCTCACTCCATTTTGAGGTGTCTCCTCTAATCAGTACTTTCTGTTTTCTACATGTTAACCACTCCCTAATCCATGTGCATGCATTTCCTTGAATCCCTACTGCATTCAGTTTGAGAATTAATCTTTTATGCGGGACTTTGTCAAAAGCTTTCTGGAAATCTAAATACACCATGTCGTATGCTTTGTAATTATCCATTTTCAATGTTGCATCCTCAAAAAAATCAAGCAGGTTATTTAGACATGATCTCCCTTTCCTAAGCAGTGTGGAGTAGTGGTTAGGGCTCTGGACTCTTGACTGGAGGGTTGTGGGTTCAATCCCCAGTGGGGGACACTGCTGTTGTACCCTTGAGCAAGGTACTTTACCTAGATTGCTCCAGTAAAAACCCAACTGTATAAATGGGTAATTGTATGTAAAAATAATGTGATATCTGTATAATGTGAAATAATGTGCTATCTTGTAACAATTGTAAGTCGCCCTGGATAAGGGCGTCTGCTAAGAAATAAATAATAATAATAAATAATAAAACCATGCTGACTGTCTCCCAGAATATTGTTACCATATAGGTAGTTTTCATTTTGGATCTTATTATAGTTTCCATAAGTTTACATATAATAGAAGTCAGGCTTATTGGTCTGTAGTTACCTGGTTCGGTTTTGTCTCCCTTTTTGTGGATCGGTATTATGTTTGCAATTTTCCAGTCTGTCGGTACAACCCCTGTGTCAAGAGACTGTTGCATGATCTTGGTTAGCGGTTTGTAAATAACTTCTTTCATTTCTTTGAGTACTATTGGGAGGATCTCATCTGGCCCAGGGAATTTGTTTATTTTAAGAGCTCCTAGTCCCATTAACACTTCTGCCTCTGTTATGCTAAAGTTATTTAAAACTGGATAGGAACAGGTCGACATGTGGGGCATGTTTCCGTATCCTCCTTTGTAAAAACCTGTGAAGAGTAATCATTTAATATATTTGCTATTTTTTTTTCTTCGTCTGTGATTTTGCCATTTGTGTCTCTTAGACATTTAACCTCCTCTTTGAATGTTCTCTTGCTGTTATAATATTGGAAAAACCTTTTTGACTTGTGTTTGCAGTTCCAAGTACTCTTTCTGTGTACTTTGTTTTTGGTCCCCTTTAAACGCTCTGTAAAGTGCCTTTTTCGCTGAATATTTTTTTCAATTGATCTATTAAACCATTTTGGCCATTTTGTTTTAGATTTAGATTTGTCTACTTTTGGGATGTAATTGTTTTGCACCTCTAGTTCTACATTTTTTAAAAAACAGTCATCCTTTTTCTGTGGATGTTTTCTCTATTTTACTCCAATCTACTTCTGTTAGTCTCTGTTTCATACCTTCATAGTTTGCTTTTCTAAAATTGTAAACCTTAGCTTTAGTCATTACTTTTTGGGTTTTAAAAAGCACTTCAAATGAGACCATGTTGTGGTCTGAGTTTGCCAGTGGTTCTCTGACCACTGTTTTAGTTATTCTGTCTTTGTTATTTGAAAAGACTAAATCAAGGCATGCCTCCCCTCTAGTCGGTGTATTGACAGATTGTGTTAGGAAGCAGTCATTTATCATTTCCACCATTTCAATTTCGTCCGTCGTGCTCCCCACCGGGTTCTCCCATTTTATACAGGGGAAGTTGAAATCCCCCATTAGTATGGCTTCTCCTTTGCTACACGCATTTCTAATGTCATTGTATAACAGATTATTTTGCTCGGCGTCTGAATTTGGCGGTCTATAGCATGCTCCTATTATTATGCCCTTTGAATTTTTGTCCATTATTCTGACCCATATTGATTCTGCATTGTTTTCTTAGTCCAGATTTAACACCTGGGCTTCAAGACTATTTCTTATGTATAGCGCTACCCCTCCGCCTCTTCTGTCCTGCCTGTCTTCAGTATACCCACTAATATACTCTCAGACAACCAAGTTTCTGTAACACCTACCACATCGTAGTTACTTGTTAGTGCAGTAGCTTCAAGTTCTAACATTTTGTTTCTGCGACTTCTAGCATTTAGATCAGGGCTTCCCAACCTTTTCCTCAGCATGACCCCATTTACACATCGGATAAATTTTTGTGACCCCAAAATGATGCAGACAAGATTAGCATTTGCCTGTCATAAGTATTGCATTAAAATACATATTATGTTTAAAATAATATTGTAATAATAAAACAACATTAAAAACTCAAACTAACAAAAAAATGCATTTATTTTATGTTTTTCAATTGTGGATTATATTTATTGTGCTGCCATACCACTAAGCGCCCCTTGATGTCACAGTTAATAAATTTAGAATAGTATAATAAAGGAATTATACATGAGACTAGACTGCCATTACTGTTCACTGTTAACTTTATGTTTGCTCAATACAACCGTCTCTCTAAACTCCCACTAAAAATACAGCAAAACAAACTACACACACACACATAAAACGAATGCATCATACTCAATGATAATTTCTTTTAGCAAGAAAAACAGTAAGTGCCATCGTAGATTTAACAATGATATGCCAGTGAAAAATAGAAGTATATAGTTTATCAATGAAAATTATTACACATTCCAACTGTAGTTTTAAACCACATATAGAAAAAGCCCTGAATGTTAAACTGGCATTACAGTACCTAGTGTAGGAATTATTTTAGCAGATAAACATGACAAATTCTCATGCTCAGTCACATTTAAAAGCTTTACTAAGTTAACTAGTGTGACACCTGAGCCTGAGCGTCCCAACACAACTTATCGAAGTTTGGTTTTGTGGTAGAGACGGCACACCGCAGTTCTGAAGTAATGTCCAATGTTGAGCGATAGCGCGTCTTGATGGAAACTAGGGCGCTGAATCCTGCTTCACATAAATAAGTTGTGGCAAAAGGCACAAGCACTGTGAGTGCATGTGTTGACAGAGCAGGATAATCTGTTTTCACACTGAACCAGAAGTCAATGATACCAAGTTGTGAAAATGAAGATCGGATCCTCCGATCGCAGGACACTTCAATGAGCTCCTCAACTTCATTTGATGGCAGATTCATCGCATCAGGGTGACACAGAGATGGGCTGCGCACCCAGTCCAGTCCGGATATGTCCTGGAGGTCTGTAAAGAACGTCCCAAACCGCTCCTCAATTCATTGGACATGGGCAGTCATCACCTGTGTAGGGAGGCTCAATTCCGGTGTTCTCAGTCAGGAAGGCAGAGAGCTGAGGGAACGACTCATAGTTCCTATTAGTAAGTTTTTGTCCCCAGAAAGCAATTTTCTTCACAAATCCATTGATGTGGTCGCTGAGCATGAGAATGTGTGTATGTTTACCCGGCAGACTGACATTTAGATCGATAAGCTTCATAAAGATGTCACTTAGCTATGCCAGCAGACACATCGGATCACTATTACACAGAAAGTTCACAAATTCCTCTTTGTTGTAATCTATTGCATACACACGTATCTCGTCTTTGAGTTCAACAAATCGTTCAAGCACTTTTACCCTTGAGATCCACCTAACCTCAGTGTGGAACAGCGGGGCATCATGCCGGGACCCCATTTCATCACACATCCCTGCAAAGAGACGAGCGTGAAGTGGCTGAGCCTTGATGAAATTCACAATCGAAATGACATTTTGCAAAACATTGTTCAATTCTTTACTCAGTTCCTTTGATGCCAGCTGTTCTCTGTGAATAAGGCAGTGTGTCCATACTGCAGCAGGTGCAACTTTCTTTACCATGGCACGCAAACCTGCTCTGCACCCAGCCACACAAGGTGCTCAATCAGTGCAGAACCCCACCAATTTATCCCAAGGGATTTTTTTCTCCTGTATGTAGCCCTGCAGCACATCAAACATTTCTTGTGCCGTTTCGTTTTTAGGAAGAGGCAGACAAAAAAAGTAAATCCTCAAAAATGTCTCCTTCCCAGATGTAGCGCACATAGGCTATGAAATGTGCATCACGTCTCTCAGTGCTCACGTTGACCTGAAGAGCAAATGCATCTCTCAGTGCTCACGGCGACCTGAAGAGCAAATGCCTCTGTTTGCTGCAGGCGTTTGTTCAGTGTTTCTTCTTGATTCGCAGCAATCGCTTCTACCCTACGCTTGACGGTATTGTTTGAGAGCGGTATCGCTTTCAGTTTTTTTGCTGCATTGTCCCCCAAGTATAATTCTGACCATGTCAATTGCAGCAGGCAAGACCAACATTTCTCCAACAGTATGAGGTTTCCTGCACTGAGCAATTCGATAACTAACCTCAAACGAGGCCCTCTGTGACTGCACCGACACGGACAGAGCATTCTTGAATTTTAACTTCTTCAATTCTTTTTTATAACACCTGAAAAACGAGAGAGAGAGAGAGAGAGAGAGAGAGAGAGAGAGAGAGAGAGAGAGAGAGAGAGAGAGACTGTAGATAGATAGATCATTTTAAGATGTATAAGCTAGACTGTAACATATATTTTTTAGTCTAGTTTTAAAAGCAGTCATACAGATTGCCTTACAGATGTCGGCAGTTCATTCCATAGTTTAGGGGCTTTATAGCTGAATGCTCACCTGTGTTCTTTATAGCTGAATGATCGCCTGTGTTCTTTATAGCTGAATGCTCTACCTGTGTTCTTTATAGCTGAATGCTCTACCTGTGTTCTTTATAGCTGAATGCTCACCTGTGTTCTTTATAGCTGAATGCTCTACCTGTGTTCTTTATAGCTGAATGTTCTACCGCCTGTGTTCTTTATAGCTGAATGCTCTACCTGTGTTCTTTATAGCTGAATGTTCTACCGCCTGTGTTCTTTATAGCTGAATGCTCTACCTGTGTTCTTTATAGCTGAATGCTCTACCTGTGTTCTTTATAGCTGAATGCTCAACCTGTGTTCTTTATAGCTGAATGCTCACCTGTGTTCTTTATAGCTGAATGCTCACCTGTGTTCTTTACAGCTGAATGCTCTACCTGTGTTCTTTACAGCTGAATGATCGCCTGTGTTCTTTATAGCTGAATGCTCTACCTGTGTTCTTTATAGCTGAATGCTCGCCTGTGTTCTTTATAGCTGAATGATCGCCTGTGTTCTTTACAGCTGAATGATCGCCTGTGTTCTTTATAGCTGAATGCTCTACCTGTGTTCTTTATAGCTGAATGCTCTACCTGTGTTCTTTATAGCTGAATGCTCTACCTGTGTTCTTTATAGCTGAATGCTCACCTGTGTTCTTTACAGCTGAATGCTCACCTGTGTTCTGCTCACACAGGGGCAATGTGTTCATACTTCTTTGCTCTTGTTAAAGCTCTGGCAGCAACATTTTGCACAAGCAGTAATCGAGATAAAACACAACTTGAAATACCAGAGAAAAGAGCATTGCAATAATCAATCCTAGATGTTCTAAAAGCATGCATCAGTCTCTCAGCATCCTGCAGCAAAAGAGAATGTCTTAGTTTAGCAAGATTTCTTAAATGAAAAAAAGACACTGCAGTTACATTCCTAGGACCTCATTTACGAAAGGGCACTACATTTGGAGTTAGACGCATGTTAGGCTTAAGTAGTGAGCCTAACATATGTGATAAATCTAAATTTACTGACCCATTTACTAACAGAGAACGCATTAATTTACGTGCACACTATTTGGCTAATTTACATACCATACCGTGCACACTACATGTATTGTGAGCGATAATTTAATGTGCATGATAATGTCAGAGACTTACCCGTGACCACCGTGATATCAAAAGCACCAGCAGTCCAGGTGTATCTTTTGGTCAGTAGTTTATTGTGAAGCTGGAGGTGGCTTACATTACGGAAAATGAGCGATCAACAGACACAGCCCTCAGCAGGGGACGGGCAGTGGCAACGTAAGGTGAAACTGCACAGCTTACCTTTTAATTTTAACATGTATTCCTTGGCTGATGTAACAAAAAAAGCCTTTTTTCTTTCTCCTTTAATGCATACAGCCTGCCCATTACTTTCTAAAATTGCCCTGATGTATTGTATCATTTTGGAATTCTTCAAAACAAACCGCCTCTCTAATATAACACGCGTATTCAACATGTGCAGTCTGCACTGCATGAGTGACATTCCTATTAAGCCACAGCTCACAGAGGTAGTAAAATAACCAATCAAATAGCACACAGGATTCATTTTCTCACGCACACACAGCACATCAAATGTTGATTAGGCTAGTGAAGCGAAGGCTTGTTTAAACTATTTATTTTATTTTGTGTAAAGTTTTACATCAATAGTGAAAAAGTAATTGGAGACGTCACGGAAGAGACAGGTGGAGGAGGAACACAGAAGATTCCAGAATCGTTAGCCAGATGACTATTTTTTCACTTAATCATTTTGACGCCAAGGCAACATGTCTGATTTGCAGTGCAACAGTTGCAGTTCTGAAAGATTATAACATACAACGTCACTATGACACGCTGCACAAAGCAACACATTCTGAGTTTACTGGAAATTAAAGAAGCTATGGAGTCTCAACAAAAGGAAAGGGCTTTTTTAAACTTCAAGAAGCCATGGAATGTGCAGAATTACCTTGGAAGAAACTAAGTGGTGGGATTACATAGAGGATGCCCCATGACTGAGCAAAGAGTGGACTGGTTAGCAGAGTGCTGGAGAACATTAAAGAAAGACATGCAGAAGAACCCATTCTCTTACACTGGATTCTGCATCAACAGGCATCATGTGGAAAAGAAGCAGAATTAGAACACAATGATCCAAGAGAAAAGACGTGCCAAGTGTCCAGACAGAAGTCATAAAAAGGTGCATTTCATAGAGGTACTGTCAGTATCTTTTTCATAGAGGTACTGTCAGTATCTTTTTTATTCAGTGCTGTTAAAAACATTATATTTTGGAATATAAGTTAAATATTGAGACTCAGCATTATATACTTCGATATCTATCTCTCTATATATATATCTTTTTTTTTTACTATTTGAGATTTCCATTGAAAGCAAAATACTCTTCTATTTCCTATTATATTACATTTGTGATTTATGAGTTTTTTTGTCAGTGTTCTAGGAAAGCTGCTTCTAGTTAATTCTCTTTCCAATATAATTCAGGCAGAGCACCACTTCACACCCGTACCATTCTCTCAAACACCTCTCTCCTTGGTATACTAAAGATCTTAAAGATCTGAAAATTAAGGGACGTCGTTTGGAGCAGAAGTGGAAAACATTTGGGCTCTGTATTGACTTTGATATTTGGAAATCACATATCAAACAATATCAGACAGCACTGACTAATGCTAAGCATCTTATTTTTCGGGTATTATTTCATCTGGTAAAAATCGTCCAGCTGTTCTGTTCAATTCAATTCACAAACTTCTTAATCCTAAAGCAACAGGCTCAGTGTAGGATGATCAAACTGACAAAATTGAAGCGATTAGGATTCAGATGTCCTCTACTACAACTGCTTGTGCTCCTTCAGAGTCCTGCATAATTAGCAGTGTAGCTGTTAGTTTTATGGAATTTACATCAGTGACTGAGGCGGAGCTTAAGGCTGTGGTGTTGAATATGAATTCCACAACCTGTAGTGTAGATCCATGGCCTACTTGGCTTATTAGGGAGTGCCTTCCTGTTCTGGCTCCAACCTTAACTTGCATTGTAAATTCCTCATTGACATCTGGAAGAGTTCCTTCTGCTGTAGTTAAACCACTCCTGAAGAAACATAACCTCTCTCCTGAAGAACTTGAGAATTACAGGCCTAGCTCCAACATCCCATTTCTTGCAAAACTGGTAGAAAAAGTAGTGGGATTATTTCTATAGGAATGAGATGTTGGAGAAGTTTCAGTCTGGTTTCCGTTCAGGACATAGCACAGAGACTGGGTTAGTAAGGGTCTGTAATGATCTCCTTTGGTCTGCTGATTCTGGTCAATTATCTATTTTAGTTTTACTGGATCTTTCGGCCGCTTTTGATACTGTAAACCACAGAATCTTATTGAAGTGTTTGAGTGAGATCCAAGCATGGATGACTGCTAATTACCTGAAAATTAATCCACAAGAGACAGAGGTGCTGTTGGTTGGCTTCAGGCACAGTTTGGCTAAATCACCTTGTATTAATATTCCTTTTTATGGTCATTTATTGAATCCCTCCAAGAGTGTGAAAAATGTGGGAACTGTCATGGATTCTGACTTGTGTCTGGATGCCCACATTAGTTCAGTATTTAAGACGTCTCACTTTCAGCTGCGTAATATAGCTAAACTGAGACCAATCTTGTCTGGCAAAGATGCTGAAATGCTGGTGCATGCTTTTGTGATGTCTAGATTGGACTACTGTAATGCTCTGTTTTCTGGACTCAGCGGCTCCAACTTGTTCAGGATGCGGCAGCTAGAGTGCTTACCAGCACGCGTCGCTCACAGCACATCACTCCTGTTCTCAAGTCACTGCACTGGCTTCCTATTAAATTCAGGATTGATTTTGAGATCCTGCTTCTTACTTGTAAAGCCCTTCATGAATCTGGGCCTTTGTATCTGCAGGATCTGATTGTACCTTATACTCCCAGTCGCACTCTATGGTCAGCAAGTGCTGATCTTTTGTTCATCCCTCTGTGGCAAAGTGGTAAGTGGTGCGTAGGTGTAGAGCAGGTGTTGAGCAGCAATCCAACAATGAAATGACAGACAACAAAGTGCGGGTGAAATGAGTTCTGTTTCTTTTATTCCAGGGGTCTGATGACCAAACAGAAAACAAGTCTGAGGACTGGCAATACACAGCGATGTGCGCTTGCACAGGGAATGATAAAGGGCTGCAGTCCCGTAAGCAATAAACAGTAATCCACGAACACCAAACACAAACAAGGTCACCTCTCCCAGTGAGTGCTGCAGTGCTGGTGGTGAAAGTACAGTTACAATTGTGAACAGTTAGTGCTGTGCTGTCCGGTTTTAGTGCTGGCCGTGGGCGACAGCTCTGGATTGTGTTAGCCGTCTAGTCTAACAAACAAGACAAACAGTACAGTTTCAGACAGACAGACAAAACAAACAATACACTCACGGTTAGTATCTCAATACTGGTCCTTTCGGTCTTAGCGTAACCATCACAAGGAACAGATCACATCACTACGTCCCCTTTATATACCGTGAACCATGACACCTTGGTTAACGAGCGCATCCGCAGATGCCACACCGTTAACCTTCCGGGTCAATGATTTAGTGTACTGTAGCTCCGCCTCCAGGCCATCCAGTCCAGGGCACTCTGTTCCCTTTACACAGCGCCCTCACAGGTCAGGAGGGAGATCTAACACCAAGAACCATTCTTTTTCTGTCACAACCTCGCAGGTGGAAGAGCTTTAAGTTGTTGCACGCCTCGTCTCTGGAACTCTCTTCCAAGAGATATCAGAGGTGCAGCTACAATTGAATCTTTAAGTCACATTTAAAGACGTATCTGTTTTCACATGCTTACTGATGGGCTGGGCATGTAAAGTAGTATATTTGAGTATATTGGCCTACATAAAATGTATATAGACATTTTCATGTACTTTATGATGTATATATATATGTATATATTTTATGGTGCGGCCCACCAAGAGAACAGTCTTAACTTAAATGGCCCTTGCTGCCTGATTTTTCAGCCTGGTCTCCATACAAACTAATTATCATTCACCTTAACACTAGAACGACCGCGTCAATTTGACAGGCGTATTAAAAACAACATAAATATTACAATGAAAAGACAAACAATTGAATATAAGTTGTAGTTTTATTCAGGAACATCATATAAAGCATCTACACAACCGAAACATTGTAAATAAACAGACATTTGAACAGAAATGTGTTTACATACAGACACATTACATAAAGCGCAACCTCAAAAAGTATAATTTTATTTCAATAAATGGGTTTAAATTGCCTACATGACAAAGCACATATATGCAAGTGAAGCTGTGTTTAAGAACTTTTGGATCCAGAGTAGTTTTTTAAGCAGTGGTTTTACTGCAGCAACCTTAAAGGAGTCGGGAACAATACCAGATGAAACTGTGATGGTGGAATTCATAATTCATAGAAATGTTCTCCATATGAAAAGGAATAAAAGTGCACCAAGTCATTTGTTCTCAAGATATCCGAATGTCAAGAGTCTGAACATGTGAAGTCCTGATATTGTCAACTTACCATCAATTTAAAGACAGCATTCATACTGGATTCATTTTTTGAGGTTACCAAGTTGAAAAAAAAATTCCTGGATTGACCCTGCCCCTGAAAATGTTGAATTACATATAAATGAAGTATTAGTTGTAAATGATGTAATGCTTCGATACTGTCAAACTAGCAGCAATCTTGAAGAAAGATGAAGATCACCTGTAATATGGTTTCTTCATAGCAGGATGAACTCCACACACACAGATGAACTCCCGGTCTCCATGTTGTTTCGTCAGGAGAAACAAACCTGATCTATTTCCCAGAGATCTTCTTTGTAAACTTTTCCGGCACCAATCCCATCACTTCCTCCATAAAAGCTCCATCATAATCAGTTCCACGTCCAAATTTCAAAATCAGAACAGTAAAGAGGGGAGCAGGAGGGAAGGATACAGGTGTGTGGAGTTCATCCTACTGTGAAGAAACCGTATTACAGGTAATCTTTGTCTTATTACCTGCTATGATGAACTCCACACACAAGTTGAACCCTACCAAAGGATTTTAGTTAAGGATGGCTGGTAGAGAAAGACACAGAATACACAGAGTAAAGTAAGCTGAAAACACATTCAAGTTTCAACGCTAATAAAGGTCTCTGAGGAGGCCCCGCTAGCACTGTGTCAGTGTCCTGTATTGAGCACATCTTATTTAACATTACCTCACCCCCTGGGTTTTGATCGATCATGAAAATGGTTGCATTCTAAGGCTGCAGCCGAATCTGATGCAGGATGAGATCCAGTTTAAATTGGTCTGTTTTGAGACTGAGATTGCGTCCATTAGAAATGCAGTAGACCTCTTTCTTCCTCTAAGTCAGGGACCGACTGTGGTAACCTAATTTGTTAAATACTTGTTAAGACTCCCATCAAAACCCCATCAAGCCCCATCAAACTCTAACCACCCTAGGGTGGGACCTACAGACTAACCCTCCTGGTCAGGTAGCAGAGCACTGCTTCCGGTATTTCCCAACTCTTAGAAATCCAAAACCTTCAGGCTCAGTGAGGAGTTAAGAACAAGACTGGCTCCCTCATTTATTATCCAGTTAATGCTGACCTTTTGTCAGGGACGAATATGCCTACCTGTGCCTGTAAGACTGCTCTTGTAAGCTAGTAGCTGAATGCTCCTGTAAGACTACTCTACTCTTGTAAGCTAGTAGTTGATTGCTCCTGTAAGACTACTCTACTCTTGTAAGCTAGTAGCTGAATGCTCCTGTAAGACTACTCTATTCTTGTAAGCTAGTAGTTGATTGCTCCTGTAAGACTACTCTACTCTTGTAAGCTAGTAGTTGAATGCTCCTGTAAGACTACTCTACTCTTGTAAGCTAGTAGTTGAATGCTCCTGTAAGACTACTCTACTCTTGTAAGCTAGTAGTTGAATGCTCCTGTAAGACTACTCTACTCTTGTAAGCTAGTAGTTGAACGCTCCTGTAAGACTGCTCTACTCTTGTAAGCTAGTAGTTGAATGCTCCTGTAACCCCTCTGTCGGATCTATACACCTTCTCTAAAAATCATCCTGACTTTCAGCATTCGGACGTGCACTGAAAACCATTGCCCAGTTAAAACAGGGGCAAAATGCAATCAATAGTCAAAGGACATCACAATCCAGACAACATGCATGCTGGACTTAACAAGAGCATCACGGAGATACAAAGTCAGGATGATTTTAGAGAAGGTGTTAGTGTGTTAACTATTCCTCTGATAAGTCTGCTACCTGAATGTTTCCACCTTGTGGTTCTTATTGTAGCTCCCCAAGAAGGCTTGATGTCGAGGGGAAACTGGGAAGATATAGTTACAAGAAAAACAGGGACACTCCCTGCAGCTTCTTACCAAGGAGATTACTGCTGACAGGGCCCAGAAACTGGTGTTGGCTTGGCCCCCATCTAGAAGAGACTTGACAGTTGGTGATTTTTTTCCCAGAATGCCGAGAGTCTGTGGAGAGAGGTGATCCAAAAAGCCTCTGTCCTTGCAGACAAAGTGATGTTCTTTTTTGTTTGTTTTTGAAAAGACAAGAACCTGCCCTCCACAGACGTCTGATGACGTATACATTATACATGTTCATACATTGTGATGTACCTCGTCTATGAATACTTCATATATAGAGATCCCCAAAAAAACCACCTCGAGCTGCTATTGGCGGGTCCTGATGGAGAACAGACCCCCTTCAGAAAGTATGACATTGATTGACATTATGCCTTTTCTGTGCGTAACCAGTTCTCAGTGTGTGGATATATCCGTCGCAGCTGTAACTGTTCTCAATGTTGTTGGCTATTTTTTCCTGTGTGATAGATGGTCAATTTAAGTTCCAGGACTGCAGGGAGCGGATGCATCATTTGCCCGCTTTGCCAGAAAGCGGGGTAGAGGCAGGAATATGAGTAACTTCCCTGTTTCCTTATTATGGCCACAGAAAGATCCACCTCTCTGGTACTGAAATGCTGATGCTTGTTAAGAATCCCCCACTGGGGAATGCGCCTCTACCACTGCTGAGCAGGATAGATCTCCTAACTCATATTCTCCCTGTTACCTGGGATCCTTCAGACCAGTGCCAAGAGGAAATCCCCTTTGAGAGGGGCGGATTACAGCAGATTAACTGTGCGTCTGCTGTGAATGAGGATGTCCCTTTCTGAAACTCCTGCAAGACCTTAGTGTCAAATGTATAGCCTGTAAGTGAAACTTACGCTTGAGTATGGCTAGTATATACTAGCTGGTGTAGATGTCTGCCCGGCCGCAGGCAGCCTTCACCCCAGCTTGTATTGATATTAGGTGACTTACCTTATATTTATTAACATAGCTGTTGCCTGTGGAGATGGTGCAATCCCTCCAGTGTCAATCCACTCTTTGGTGATGCAGCCATAAAGAGCTTCAGTTTCGCTGTTAACCAGCAGAACCTACTCCTTAAGAAGTTAAGGCATGTCCTCCTGTGTTTAGATCTGGCTATTAATCTGAGAGGACCGTGTAACAATTTTTTTTTTTTTTTTTGGTTCCTGGGTAGTAAGTGTTATTTCCTAATTGTTTATGCCTCAAAAGTATAGAAAATGGCTATTATTCCCCACAAACTTTGCTTTTGTGACCAGGACAGTGATATTTTGAAATTTACCTATTTTCCAGAACATTCCAGATCGATTCAGTGCTGAGTAAACTTGGAGTAACTTCTAGAACTTTCTAGAACTTTCCAGTAATATAAAAAGTAGTATAAATACAGGGGCCTTAAGCCCACCAGTTCAGTTTAGTTCCAGCTGCCTAAGTGGATACATATCTGCATTTTTTGGAGATGGCATCAAGGTCATAGGAGACTTCAAAATGGTGGCATTCCTGATGGGGTCTCCAAGGCAGTTTTACCAAGTTTCCCTGCTATCTTTGCCTTTGGGACAGCAGGGACACCAAGGCACACTACCACAGGCGGGACTGGCCACAGCGGACCGAGTTCTCTGTGGGGAGGAACAACATCAAGTGGGAGCCACTGGTGGACCCCCGGAAGGTGCTGATGCCACCACTGCACATCAAATTGGGCCTTATGAAACAATTTGTCAGAGCTCTAGATAAGGAGTCGGCAGCCTTCAAGTACCTTCAAGACTTCTTCCCTAAGCTGTCTGAGGCAAAGGTCAAAGCCGGTGTCTTCGTCGGACCACAGTTAAAGAAGATCCTGGAGTGCAATGAATTCCCCAAGAAGCTCACTAGTAAGGAGAAAGCGGCTTGGAACAGCTTTGTCGCAGTGGTTCGGGGCTTCCTGGGCAATCACAAGGCCGAAAACTATGTGGAGCTGGTTGAGACTCTGGTGAAGAACTACGGCACAATGGGCTGTAGGATGTCCCTCAAAGTCCATATCCTTGATGCTCATCTTGATAAATTCAAGGAGAACATGGGAGTGTACTCGGAGGAGCAAGGCGAGCGCTTCCACCAGGATATACTGGACTTTGAACGCTGCTACCAAGGACAGTATAACGAGAACATGATGGGAGACTACATTTGGGGGCTGATTCGTAAAAATGATTTACAGTATAATCGTAAATCTCGAAAAACTACTCACTTCTAAATCTTTTGTAGTCATTTTTGTATTACTTTAGTATAAATACATGTTAATTTGGATTCATATGTTGTTTTTTTCTGACTTTATGTGAACGAAAAGACACAAATTCGCCTGTTTTCTCATTGGAAATAGGTAAATTTCAAAATATCACTGTCCTGGTCACAAAAGCAAAGTTTGTGGGGAATAATAGCCATTTTCTGTACTTTTGAGGCATAAGCAATTAGGAAATAACACTTACTACCCAGGAACAAAAATTGTGTTACATAGTGTTATCAGCATTTCTTATTATTTCATTTGGCCGATGCCTTAACAAGGCGACTTGCGGCTGTTAAAGTTGAGAGAATGAATCCCTCCTACACAGCCTCGCATGCACTCATTTACCACCATGTAATATTATTTCATTTTGCTGACGCTTTAACAAGGCGACTTGCGGCTGTTACAGGGCAAGTCATGTTTTGCTATTAAAGTCGAGGGAATGCAATCCCTCCTAACCAGCATCAGTATCTCTGTATGCAATGATTTACCAGTATTTCATATTATCACTTGGTTGACACTTTGTGGGTTGATTTACAATAACATAGCCCCTGAGGCCTCCAGACTGTCTTGTATAATTTGTATTTGTTTACAGGTACTCTACTCACCTGCCTGGGTGTGGTACCTGTTCAAGTCTGGGTTCTTACATTGTGAGAGGTGAGCCCTTCTCATCTAGCCTCAGCAGACATGTATGCAGCTCCGTGTGGTCCATTAGATTTTACTGGTACAGGAATCATACCCACCTATTTGGGTCTGGCACCTCAAGTCTGGGTTCTCCATCTTATAGAAGGCAAACCTTATACATCCTAAAACCATATCAAACACATAAAACAACTAATCAATCATAAAATACACTTTAAAGATTTAGGACATCAAATAAATCAAATAGTAAAATCACAGCACCGGCCAATCAATAAAATCTTATAAACGGTTCCGTTCGTTACAATCCATTGTGTCTGCTTCTCTAAAATACATGTTTGATACAAACCTAACGAATATTTTTTTGACAGATTAAAACTATTGGAATCTTGGGAGTGGTGAAAGAACATTCTGTTATTCCAGATTCATTGCTTTGTAACCAATACGTATAACCACATACACCTTCTCTGAGATTTAGACATCGTCTCGGGGAAGATACCTGCATGATTACCCTCTCTGAGATTTAGACATCGTGTTGAGAAGATACCTGCATGATTACCTTCTCTGAGATTTAGACATCGTGTTGGGAAGATACCTGCATGATTACCTTCTCTGAGATTTAGACATCGTGTTGGGAAGATACCTGCATGATTACCTTCTCTGAGATTTAGACATCGTGTTGGGAAGATACCTGCATGATTACCTTCTCTGAGATTTAGACATCGTGTTGAGAAGATACCTGCATGATTACCTTCTCTGAGATTTAGACATCGTGTTGAGAAGATACCTGCATGATTACCTTCTCTGAGATTTAGACATCGTGTTGAGAAGATACCTGCATGATTACCTTCTCTGAGATTTAGACATCGTGTTGGGAAGATACCTGCATGATTACCTTCTCTGAGATTTAGACATCGTCTCGGGGAAGATACCTGCATGATTACCTTCTCTGAGATTTAGACATCGTGTTGGGAAGATACCTGCATGATTACCTTCTCTGAGATTTAGACATCGTCTTGGGGAAGATACCTGCATGATTACCTTCTCTGAGATTTAGACATCGTGTTGAGAAGATACCTGCATGATTACCTTCTCTGAGATTTAGACATCGTGTTGGGAAGATACAGTGCCTTGCGAAAGTATTCGGCCCCCTTGAACTTTGCGACCTTTTGCCACATTTCAGGCTTCAAACATAAAGATATGAAACTGTAATTTTTTGTGAAGAATCAACAACAAGTGGGACACAATCATGAAGTGGAACGAAATTTATTGGATATTTCAAACTTTTTTAACAAATAAAAAACTGAAAAATTGGGCGTGCAAAATTATTCAGCCCCCTTAAGTTAATACTTTGTAGCGCCACCTTTTGCTGCGATTACAGCTGTAAGTCGCTTGGGGTATGTCTCTATCAGTTTTGCACATCGAGAGACTGAAATTTTTGCCCATTCCTCCTTGCAAAACAGCTCGAGCTCAGTGAGGTTGGATGGAGAGCATTTGTGAACAGCAGTTTTCAGTTCTTTCCACAGATTCTCGATTGGATTCAGGTCTGGACTTTGACTTGGCCATTCTAACACCTGGATATGTTTATTTGTGAACCATTCCTGGATTTGGCTAATGCATATGGTTCAGTGCCACATGAACTACTTTGGGCAGCATTTGATTTTTTCAGTGTACCGATGACAATAACAAATTTAGTGAAAGCCTATTTTGGAGATTTGCAATTCAGTTTTTCAACTTCAGAATTCAGCACTACATGGCAATGCCTAGAGGTTGGAATAATGGCAGGATGCACCATTTCTCCACTGGCTTTTACCATGGCAATGGAAGTAATCATTAGGGCATCAAAATGGGTAGTAGGAGGAGAGCGCTTGGCTTCTGGAATGCGACTACCACCAATTCGAGCATACATGGATGACATGACAACCATGACTACAACAGTAGCCTGCACTAATCGATTATTGGGCAAATTAACCAATAACATTGAATGGGCACGAATGCAATTCAAGCCCACTAAATCAAGGAGCATCTCTATAATTAAAGGCAAAGTAGTAGATAAAACATTCTTCATTAATGGTGAGGCAATACCAACAGTGTCTGAGAAGCCAGTGAAGAGTCTTGGGAGATGGTACGACGGGGATCTAAAGGACACAGTTCGTGTGGGAGAAGTTAGACAACAAGCAGTGGAAGGGTTGAAGAGCATAGACAGCTGCGCTCTACCAGGTAAACTAAAACTCTGGTGCTTTCAGTTTGGTCTACTGCCGAGGTTGCTGTGGCCACTGACTGTGTACGAGGTTTCTTTGACAACAGTAGAGAAGCTGGAAGCTTTAATCAGTTCATACATCAGGAAATGGTTGGGAGTTCCACGCTGCCTCAGCAGAGTGGGACTTTATGGTAAAGGAATACTGCAGCTACCAGTCTCTGCTCTAACCGAGGAGTTTAAGTGCGCCAAGGTCAGACTGGAAATGACATTAGTAGAGTCACGCGATAAATGCGTAAGGGAGGCAGCACCTGTGTTGAAAACTGGAAGAAAGTGGGCGGCAAAGAAAGCTGTGGAAGATGCAAAGGCTGCCCTTCGAATTGGTGATATCATGGGGCAAGTTCAGCATGGAAGAGGGGGTCTTGGTTTCAGTTCAACTCCTCCTACATGGCACAAGGCGGCCCCAGCTCAAAGAAGGAAGCTGGTAGTCAACGAGGTGCAAAAGCAGGAGGAGAGGATGAGGTGTATAAAGGCCATTTCCCAGGCCAAACAGGGAGAATGGATGAGATGGGAGAGTGTGGAACAACGCAAGATTGGCTGGCAAGACCTATGGTCAATGGAACAGAGCAGGATCAGTTTCCTCATCAGGTCAACATATGATGTTCTCCCATCACCACAGAACCTAAACCTCTGGGTAGGAGAGGATCCCTCATGTCCTTTGTGTTCATCACCTGCAACATTAAGGCACATTTTGACAGGATGTAAGGTGGCTCTTAGCCAAGGTCGGTTTACTTGGCGCCATGACCAGGTGCTGCGATGTTTGGCCTTAGCATTGGAAGACAAGCGTAACATGACCAATAAGTTGCCACCTGTTCCATCAAAACATTACACACAAAAGACAACATTCCTCCGCCCAGGAGAGCAACCACCAAGAAAAGGTGTTAAAACCAATCCTCGCCCAGGACAACTGGAAGCTGCTAGAGACTGGAATATGCTGGCAGATGTTGGTCAACGGCTTATTTTTCCACCTGAGATTGCCACCACTAACCTTCGACCAGATATTGTCTTGTGGTCTGGATCAGCACGCCTTGTTCACCTGGTAGAGTTAACAGTGCCATGGGAGGACGCTGTAGATGAGGCGTATGAGAGGAAGAAACTGCGGTATGCTCAACTAGCCACTGAAGCGGAACAGCGAGGATGGAGAGTTCGGGTTTACCCAGTGGAAGTGGGTTGTCGAGGATTTGTGGCACACTCTACAACCCGGTTTCTCAGAGACGTCGGATTCAGTGGCCAAGAGTTGCGTCGCACAGTGAAGAACTTATCTGAAGCAGCAGAGAGGAGCAGCAACTGGCTGTGGTTGAGACGGAAAGATTCTGGCTGGGGACAGGTAAGTAAGCTGGGCTGAGTTGAGTGGGGGACGGAGGGGGGTGATGCTGGGACGCCAGAATCACCGTCGAGCCCTCTTGAGGTGTCGTGGGCTAGTCGACGAAACACTGAGGATGGAAGGTGCCCACTTGAAAACCCCAGAGATGTACCCTACTTAGCTCAATCCAGACGGTTGTCATGCTGATGCGCTGGGGAGGCCGCACTTTGGTTGATCCCCGGAGCCAGCATCGCAGCCGTTGTGTGTGCTGATGCGCCAGGGAGGCAAAATAAGCTGATCCCTGGAGCCAGCATTACACTTCAGCCATTAACACCAGACAGAAGGATATCTACATCATCATATGGAAGGAAACGTAAATGGATGGAGACGCATATGGATCACATTAGTTTACTGTAAAGCTACGTCTTAGTTGGTGCTTATCTTGGCGAGAGCCGAGTTCAAATCAGCATGAAGTTTTAACATCTACTCTCGTGTAATGGAAATCATGAAGATCTGGATACGTCCAGTGACTGCTGTGAATAGTGCAGCTGGCAACAAGGGAAAGACCTTGTGACAGCCTGGAGAGACAGCTGACAGGAGGAAAGAGACCCCATTGGGGCTGGTAAGGGTTAGCTACCCTTGTCGGCAGTATCCAGCTCTGTGTTTACAGGATGCTGGAGACACCCGCCCAAGGCTTCTAAGAAATTAAAGAGAAAAATACCCCTAGAGTCTGCGAGAGCGGGGGCGGAAGATGACTCAACGTTGGACAACACGGTTAACGACTTAGGAACGGAAACGGATATGAGTATGGAGAGTACTTCACAAAAGACTAGTTCAAGATCTGCAGTTAACAAAGACATGGAACTCCAGGTTTGTGTCTGCGGCTGGAGCAAGGCGACAACGGTCAGGGGTTTGAAGATTCATCAAGGGAGAATGAAATGCTTGAGGGAGAAGGGACAAGGGCCTCGCATTGATCAGTACTTCTTACGAAGTCAGTCAAGTCAGTCGAATGAAATCCAGCGACAGGAAGCAAACCACAGTTCGCAGGATATCAGCACCCCTGTCATAGATGTGAGGAGGACTTGCATGGACACAGTTAGTGATGAACCTAATGATCCTTGTGAACCCGGTCAGACAAACCAGCATAAGAGAGAAAAGAACCTCAACGGGCACAAGCCTGGAGTTAAATGGCCAAGAGCTTGTGAGAAAACTGCATGGGACACAGTAAACACAGATCTCTGCGTTGCATTGGAAAGATTAAGTGGAACAGTTGAAAAGAAGCTGGATAAATTTGGGGACATCATCTACGCATATGGAAGTGAGAGGTTTGGAGTTGAAAAAAGGAAGGAAAAAGTACAAACTATTCCTGGAAAGTCTAGACGGCAGCAGGAGATTGAACGCTTAGTTAGAGAAAGGAGACAGCTGAGGAACCAATGGAGAAGAGCAGAACAAAGTCAGAAGGAGGGACTCAATCTCTTACAAAGGGTCATAAAAGATAAGCTTGCAACATTGCGCAGAGCTGAGCGCCTACGGAAACGCTACAAAAAGAAGGAGCGTGCGAGAGCTAACTTTTATAAAGACCCATTCAAATTTGTAAAGAAGTTATTCACCAGTGAGAAGAATGGCACACTAAAAGCATCTAAGGTTGAGCTGGAGAGATATTTGGAGGAAACACATACAGATTCAAAAAGGCAGGAGCCTATGTCAATTCCGTCAGACATCCCACCTATCAATCCACCAGAATACCAAATGGAGGACTGTGCACCTAAGTGGAAAGAAATAGAGCAAGCTGTGAAAAAAGCAAGGGCTTCATCATCTCCAGGGCCTAATGGAGTTCCGTACAGAGTGTACAAGAGTGCTTCAGGAGTTCTACGAATTCTGTGGAAATTGATGAAAGTGGCATGGGAAAAACAGGTTGTACCAAGAGCATGGCGCCGAGCAGGTGGAGTCTTTATACCTAAAGAAAAAGATTCTACAAGCATCAGTCAGTTTCGTCCCATTTCCCTATTAAACGTAGAAGGCAAGATTTTCTTCAGCATTATTGCTCAGAGATTGTCAGCTTACCTATTAAAGAACTGCTTCATTGACACTTCAATACAAAAAGCGGGCATTCCAGGTTTCCCAGGTTGCTTAGAACACATCAATGTGATCTGGCAACAAATTCAATCAGCTAAAAAGGAGAGGAAGGAGCTCCATGTGACATTCCTGGATTTGGCTAATGCATATGGTTCAGTGCCACATGAACTACTTTGGGCAGCATTTGATTTTTTCAGTGTACCGATGACAATAACAAATTTAGTGAAAGCCTATTTTGGAGATTTGCAATTCAGTTTTTCAACTTCAGAATTCAGCACTACATGGCAATGCCTAGAGGTTGGAATAATGGCAGGATGCACCATTTCTCCACTGGCTTTTACCATGGCAATGGAAGTAATCATTAGGGCATCAAAATGGGTAGTAGGAGGAGAGCGCTTGGCTTCTGGAATGCGACTACCACCAATTCGAGCATACATGGATGACATGACAACCATGACTACAACAGTAGCCTGCACTAATCGATTATTGGGCAAATTAACCAATAACATTGAATGGGCACGAATGCAATTCAAGCCCACTAAATCAAGGAGCATCTCTATAATTAAAGGCAAAGTAGTAGATAAAACATTCTTCATTAATGGTGAGGCAATACCAACAGTGTCTGAGAAGCCAGTGAAGAGTCTTGGGAGATGGTACGACGGGGATCTAAAGGACACAGTTCGTGTGGGAGAAGTTAGACAACAAGCAGTGGAAGGGTTGAAGAGCATAGACAGCTGCGCTCTACCAGGTAAACTAAAACTCTGGTGCTTTCAGTTTGGTCTACTGCCGAGGTTGCTGTGGCCACTGACTGTGTACGAGGTTTCTTTGACAACAGTAGAGAAGCTGGAAGCTTTAATCAGTTCATACATCAGGAAATGGTTGGGAGTTCCACGCTGCCTCAGCAGAGTGGGACTTTATGGTAAAGGAATACTGCAGCTACCAGTCTCTGCTCTAACCGAGGAGTTTAAGTGCGCCAAGGTCAGACTGGAAATGACATTAGTAGAGTCACGCGATAAATGCGTAAGGGAGGCAGCACCTGTGTTGAAAACTGGAAGAAAGTGGGCGGCAAAGAAAGCTGTGGAAGATGCAAAGGCTGCCCTTCGAATTGGTGATATCATGGGGCAAGTTCAGCATGGAAGAGGGGGTCTTGGTTTCAGTTCAACTCCTCCTACATGGCACAAGGCGGCCCCAGCTCAAAGAAGGAAGCTGGTAGTCAACGAGGTGCAAAAGCAGGAGGAGAGGATGAGGTGTATAAAGGCCATTTCCCAGGCCAAACAGGGAGAATGGATGAGATGGGAGAGTGTGGAACAACGCAAGATTGGCTGGCAAGACCTATGGTCAATGGAACAGAGCAGGATCAGTTTCCTCATCAGGTCAACATATGATGTTCTCCCATCACCACAGAACCTAAACCTCTGGGTAGGAGAGGATCCCTCATGTCCTTTGTGTTCATCACCTGCAACATTAAGGCACATTTTGACAGGATGTAAGGTGGCTCTTAGCCAAGGTCGGTTTACTTGGCGCCATGACCAGGTGCTGCGATGTTTGGCCTTAGCATTGGAAGACAAGCGTAACATGACCAATAAGTTGCCACCTGTTCCATCAAAACATTACACACAAAAGACAACATTCCTCCGCCCAGGAGAGCAACCACCAAGAAAAGGTGTTAAAACCAATCCTCGCCCAGGACAACTGGAAGCTGCTAGAGACTGGAATATGCTGGCAGATGTTGGTCAACGGCTTATTTTTCCACCTGAGATTGCCACCACTAACCTTCGACCAGATATTGTCTTGTGGTCTGGATCAGCACGCCTTGTTCACCTGGTAGAGTTAACAGTGCCATGGGAGGACGCTGTAGATGAGGCGTATGAGAGGAAGAAACTGCGGTATGCTCAACTAGCCACTGAAGCGGAACAGCGAGGATGGAGAGTTCGGGTTTACCCAGTGGAAGTGGGTTGTCGAGGATTTGTGGCACACTCTACAACCCGGTTTCTCAGAGACGTCGGATTCAGTGGCCAAGAGTTGCGTCGCACAGTGAAGAACTTATCTGAAGCAGCAGAGAGGAGCAGCAACTGGCTGTGGTTGAGACGGAAAGATTCTGGCTGGGGACAGGTAAGTAAGCTGGGCTGAGTTGAGTGGGGGACGGAGGGGGGTGATGCTGGGACGCCAGAATCACCGTCGAGCCCTCTTGAGGTGTCGTGGGCTAGTCGACGAAACACTGAGGATGGAAGGTGCCCACTTGAAAACCCCAGAGATGTACCCTACTTAGCTCAATCCAGACGGTTGTCATGCTGATGCGCTGGGGAGGCCGCACTTTGGTTGATCCCCGGAGCCAGCATCGCAGCCGTTGTGTGTGCTGATGCGCCAGGGAGGCAAAATAAGCTGATCCCTGGAGCCAGCATTACACTTCAGCCATTAACACCAGACAGAAGGATATCTACATCATCATATGGAAGGAAACGTAAATGGATGGAGACGCATATGGATCACATTAGTTTACTGTAAAGCTACGTCTTAGTTGGTGCTTATCTTGGCGAGAGCCGAGTTCAAATCAGCATGAAGTTTTAACATCTACTCTCGTGTAATGGAAATCATTTTTTAGATTTTGCTTTATGTTTTGGATCATTGTCTTGTTGGAAGACAAATCTCCGTCCCAGTCTCAGGTCTTTTGCAGACTCCATCAGGTTTTCTTCCAGAATGGTCCTGTATTTGGCTCCATCCATCTTCCCATCAATTTTAACCATCTTCCCTGTCCCTGCTGAAGAAAAGCAGGCCCAAACCATGATGCTGCCACAACCATGTTTGACAGTGGGGATGGTGTGTTCAGGGTGATGAGCTGTGTTGCTTTTACGCCAAACATAACGTTTTGCATTGTTGCCAAAAAGTTCGATTTTGGTTTCATCTGACCAGAGCACCTTCTTCCACATGTTTGGTGTGTCTCCCAGGTGGCTTGTGGCAAACTGTAAACGACACTTTTTATGGATATCTTTAAGAAATGGCTTTCTTCTTGCCACTCTTCCATAAAGGCCAGATTTGTGCAGTATACGACTGATTGTTGTCCTATGGACAGAGTCTCCCACCTCAGCTGTAGATCTCTGCAGTTCATCCAGAGTGATCATGGGCCTCTTGGCTGCATCTCTGATCAGTCTTCTCCTTGTATGAGCTGAAAGTTTAGAGGGACGGCCAGGTCTTGGTAGATTTGCAGTGGTCTGATACTCCTTCCATTTCAATATTATCACTTGCACAGTGCTCCTTGGGATGTTTAAAGCTTGGGAAATCTTTTTGTATCCAAATCCGGCTTTAAACTTCTCCACAACAGTATCTCGGACCTGCCTGGTGTGTTCCTTGTTCTTCATGATGCTCTCTGCGCTTTAAACGGACCTCTGAGACTATCACAGTGCAGGTGCATTTATACGGAGACTTGATTACACACAGGTGGATTCTATTTATCATCATTAGTCATTTAGGTCAACATTGGATCATTCAGAGATCCTCACTGAACTTCTGGAAAGAGTTTGCTGTACTGAAAGTAAAGGGGCTGAATAATTTTGCACGCCCAATTTTTCAGTTTTTTATTTGTTAAAAAAGTTTGAAATATCCAATAAATTTCGTTCCACTTCATGATTGTGTCCCACTTGTTGTTGATTCTTCACAAAAAATTACAGTTTCATATCTTTATGTTTGAAGCCTGAAATGTGGCAAAAGGTCGCAAAGTTCAAGGGGGCCGAATACTTTCGCAAGGCACTGTACCTGCATGATTACCTTCTCTGAGATTTAGACATCGTCTCGGGGAAGATACCTGCATGATTACCTTCTCTGAGATTTAGACATCGTCTTGGGGAAGATACCTGCATGATTACCTTCTCTGAGATTTAGACATCGTGTTGAGAAGATACCTGCATGATTACCTTCTCTGAGATTTAGACATCGTGTTGGGAAGATACCTGCATGATTACCTTCTCTGAGATTTAGACATCGTCTCGGGGAAGATACCTGCATGATTACCTTCTCTGAGATTTAGACATCGTCTCGGGGAAGATACCTGCATGATTACCTTCTCTGAGATTTAGACATCGTCTCGGGGAAGATACCTGCATGATTACCTTCTCTGAGATTTAGACATCGTGTTGGGAAGATACCTGCATGATTACCTTCTCTGAGATTTAGACATCGTCTCGGGGAAGATACCTGCATGATTACCTTCTCTGAGATTTAGACATCGTCTTGGGGAAGATACCTGCATGATTACCTTCTCTGAGATTTAGACATCGTGTTGAGAAGATACCTGCATGATTACCTTCTCTGAGATTTAGACATCGTGTTGGGAAGATACCTGCATGATTACCTTCTCTGAGATTTAGACATCGTCTCGGGGAAGATACCTGCATGATTACCTTCTCTGAGATTTAGACATCGTGTTGAGAAGATACCTGCATGATTACCTTCTCTGAGATTTAGACATCGTCTCGGGGAAGATACCTGCATGATTACCTTCTCTGAGATTTAGACATTGTGTTGGGAAGATACCTGCATGATTACCTTCTCAGAGATTTAGACATCGTCTCGGGGAAGATACCTGCATGATTACCTTCTCTGAGATTTAGACATCGTCTCGGGGAAGATACCTGCATGATTACCTTCTCTGAGATTTAGACATCGTCTCGGGGAAGATACCTGCATGATTACCTTCTCTGAGATTTAGACATCGTGTTGGGAAGATACCTGCATGATTACCTTCTCTAAGATTTAGACATCGTCTCGGGGAAGATACCTGCATGATTACCTTCTCTGAGATTTAGACATCGTCTTGGGGAAGATACCTGCATGATTACCTTCTCTGAGATTTAGACATCGTGTTGAGAAGATACCTGCATGATTACCTTCTCTGAGATTTAGACATCGTCTTGGGGAAGATACCTGCATGATTACCTTCTCTGAGATTTAGACATCGTGTTGAGAAGATACCTGCATGATTACCTTCTCTGAGATTTAGACATCGTGTTGGGAAGATACCTGCATGATTACCTTCTCTGAGATTTAGACATCGTCTCGGGGAAGATACCTGCATGATTACCTTCTCTGAGATTTAGACATCGTGTTGGGAAGATACCTGCATGATTACCTTCTCAGAGATTTAGACATCGTCTCGGGAAGATACCTGCATGATTACCTTCTCTGAGATTTAGACATCGTGTTGAGAAGATACCTGCATGATTACCTTCTCTGAGATTTAGACATCGTCTCGGGACAGATGATGCAGTTAGTTTGTAGCTAGAGCAAATACAGTTTTTCAACCATACCATATAGACCATACAGATATGGTTTAAAATCATACATAGAGTCAGAAATACAGATGAATTTCTACATAAGAAATAGGAGAGTTGTAACTGCATAAGACTTTAAGAAGATATAAGTCGTAGTTAAACTGAAGACTGTTCGTATGAAGCTGTATGGAGTTATTGTTGCTGAACATATTGCTGAACAATGGAAGGATTTTCCACCCGTTTGACTGCCATGGATGTAAGTAAATAAAACATATTGTTTCTGAAGTTTGAAAAGTCTATACGTCTGTGTAGCAGGGCGGTAGTAAGCCCTGCTGATTAAATGTATTTGTTTATTTTTAGAACGGGGTTTTCCCCTCCGCCCCTGTGTAGTGGGTTATGTTGTATTTGTTTTGTATTATGATTTAGTTATCGTATTTATATGATGGCGAAGCGCCGTATGTTTTGTTATTGTTTTGTTTAGTGAAGGCGTAGCCATGTGTTTTGTTTATTTTGGTTAGTAGCGTGGATGGGAAACCCCATCCACAGTAATTAATAAACTTGTGCAGAAGGTGGCCATCTCCCGAATTAATTAGGTGATTTAATTTGTTGCTAATCGGGAGATGGTCACCTGCATAAAAGCCTGCAGCTCGCTGCACTCGAAGGGGGTGTTAGAGAGGAGAGAGCGAGCGAGGGAGGGAGAGAGAGAGAGAGAGAGAGAGAGAGAGAGAGAGAGAAAGAAAAACGAAATTAAAAACATAATACAGGATCAGTGAAGGCTACAGTCCAGCCTGACCTGTATGTATTATTTATATTTTGTGTTCGTGATTTGTTTTATTTAAAATATTTATTTTCGCTCTGTGAGCAAGTTTCTTTTTGTTTAAACCTTTTATTTATTTTTGTATTTGAGTAAACGGCGAGCCGCGTCTTTACTTTGATCTGCAGTACTGGAGTGTTTCCTTCCTGCTTCTGACCTTCTTGTCTCCTTTCTAAAACCACCTGTGCCTCATAAAAGGAAGCAGGAAGGCAGCCTTTATCTAAAAAAAATATTAAAAAGGTCTGTTAAAACTGGGCTTAAAATATTGCTAAAATGCTTATAAAATTCCTAATGTAACCCATCTCACCCAGGGGATGTGTTTTACTTTCCTCGTGTATCCTGTCTCACCCAGGGGATGTGTTTTCCTTTCCTCATGTAACCCGTCCGACTCAGGTGATGTGTTTTCCTTTCCTCATGTATCCTGTCTCACCCAGGGGATGTGTTTTCACTTCCTCATGTATCCTCTCTGACTCTGGGGATGTGTTTTCATTTCCTCATGTATCCTCTCTGACTCTGGGGATGTGTTTTCATTTCCTCATGTATCCTCTCTGACTCTGGGGATGTGTTTTCATTTCCTCATGTATCCTGTCTGACTCAGGGGATGTGTTTTCATTTCCTCATGTATCCTCTCTGACTCTGGGGATGTGTTTTCATTTCCTCATGTATCCTGTCTGACTCAGGGGATGTGTTTTCATTTCCTCATGTATCCTCTCTGACTCAGGGGATGTGTTTTCATTTCCTCATGTATCCCGTCTCACCCAGGGGATGTGTTTTCATTTCCTCATGTATCCTGTCTGACTCAGGGGATGTGTATTCCTTTCCTCATGTATCCTCTCTGACTCAGGGGATGTGTATTCCTTTCCTCATGTATCCTGTCTCACTCAGGGGATGTGTTTTCATTTCCTCATGTATCCTGTCTCACCCAGGGGATGTGTTTTCATTTCCTCATGTATCCTGTCTCACCCAGGGGATGTGTTTTCCTTGCTTGTTTAATTGCCTCCTCCACCTCCGCTACTGCAGTGGGATCACTCAACATTTTAACTTTTTCATTGTCTATTTTATTTATTTTCAATTTATTTAAAAAAAACACCAATTTTTTCGTTGTCTATTTTTTCCCTTTTAAATACATTTATAAATACATTTATAAATACATTTATAAAAAACTAAAATGTTGCAGTTTTTAAAATTTCCTAATTTTCTATCTTACAATTTCCACCACTGTCATAAAGACTTTCAATATCTTTTTACAATGTGTTCTTTAACTGTTTAAGCAGCAATGAGGGATTTCTTTGTGCCTGTTTGTGAATTATTTAATTTTTTTATTGTTTCCAATTTTTTATGATAAAACTACATCCTTTTTTACTTTTTATATTTCTTTTGAGACATTTTTTCCTTTAGTTAAATCCTTAGTTAAAATTATTAACTTACTTGACAGATTTTCAATTTTGGACTGGAACTTTTTTTTTAAAAAGGATTTTGTTCTGATTTCAATTTCTTCCCAACAGCCGCCACTAAAATCATATAAAAACTGAGTATCCAGCCAATCTTTAAAATACGCCTCAAACTCTGCGCACGCATTTTCATCCTCTTCATAACAGCCATACGCTGATCGGAAAAGGGAACAGGTACAAAGAGGGAGAGAGAGGAAGGGAGATACCTTGAATAAAAGCAAATTAATTGACATAAAAGCAATCATTTTCCCAGCTGTGCCACACAGGTCACAGGTCACCATGTTCTCACAGTCCCTCGAGAGATGACCAGTCTCCTCACATCTTCCACACTTCAGCACCTCGCAGTCACTGGAAAGGTGGTCCAGGGAGCCGCACTTTCTGCACTGTCTCAAGTGCCCTGGATAAAAACAATGTCCTGTCTGGTCATTCGGGATGTGGTGCAGCACATGCTCTTCACCTTCTTCCTTTCGCAGCCTGCCATCCAAAACCCCTCCGTATCCAGCACTGGGAATGGTTCATTCAAAACCTCTGAGTATCCAGCACTGGGAACGGTTCATTCAAAACCCCTCCGTATCCAGCACTGGGAACAGTTCATTCAAAACCTCTGAGTATCCAGCACTGGGAACGGTTCATTCAAAACCCCTCCGTATCCAGCACTGGGAACGGTTCATTCAAAACCCCTCCGTATCCAGCACTGGGAACGGTTCATTCAAAACCTCTGAGTATCCAGCACTGGGAACGGTTTATTCAAAACCCCTCCGTATCCAGCACTGGGAACGGTTCATTCAAAACCCCTCCGTATCCAGCACTGGGAACGGTTCATTCAAAACCCCTCCGTATCCAGCACTGGGAACGGTTCATTCAAAACCCCTCCGTATCCAGCACTGGGAACGGTTCATTCAAAACCTCTGAGTATCCAGCACTGGAAACGGTTCATTCAAAACCTCTGAGTATCCAGCACTGGGAACGGTTCATTCAAAACCCCTCCGTATCCAGCACTGGGAACGGTTCATTCAAAACCCCTCCGTATCCAGCACTGGGAACGGTTCATTCAAAACCTCTGAGTATCCAGCACTGGGAACGGTTCATTCAAAACCCCTCCGTATCCAGCACTGGGAACGGTCCATTCAAAACCCCTCCGTATCCAGCACTGGGAACGGTTCATTCAAAACCTCTGAGTATCCAGCACTGGGAACGGTTCATTCAAAACCTCTCAGTATCCAGCACTGGGAACGGTTCATTCAAAACCCCTGAGTATCCAGCACTGGGAACGGTTCATTCAAAACCTCTGAGTATCCAGCACTGGGAACGGTTCATCCAAAACCTCTGAGTATCCAGCACTGGGAACGGTTCATTCAAAACCCCTCCGTATCCAGCACTGGGAACGGTTCATCCAAAACCTCTGAGTATCCAGCACTGGGAACGGTTCATTCAAAACCCCTGAGTATCCAGCACTGGGAATGGTTCATTCAAAACCCCTCCGTATCCAGCACTGGGAACGGTTCATCCAAAACCTCTGAGTATCCAGCACTGGGAACGGTTCATTCAAAACCCCTGAGTATCCAGCACTGGGAACGGTTCATTCAAAACCTTTGAGTATCCAGCACTGGGAACGGTTCATTCAAAACCTCTGAGTATCCAGCACTGGGAACGGTTCATTCAAAACCCCTCCGTATCCAGCACTGGGAACGGTTCATTCAAAACCCCTCCGTATCCAGCACTGGGAACGGTTCATTCAAAACCTCTGAGTATCCAGCACTGGGAACGGTTCATTCAAAACCCCTCCGTATCCAGCACTGGGAACGGTTCATTCAAAACCCCTCCGTATCCAGCACTGGGAACGGTTCATTCAAAACCTCTGAGTATCCAGCACTGGGAACGGTTCATTCAAAACCTCTGAGTATCCAGCACTGGGAACGGTTCATTCAAAACCCCTCCGTATCCAGCACTGGGAACGGTTCATTCAAAACCCCTCCGTATCCAGCACTGGGAACGGTTCATTCAAAACCCCTCCGTATCCAGCACTGGGAACGGTTCATTCAAAACCTGTGAGTATCCAGCACTGGGAACGGTTCATTCAAAACCCCTCCGTATCCAGCACTGGGAACGGTTCATTCAAAACCTGTGAGTATCCAGCACTGGGAACGGTTCATTCAAAACCCCTGAGTATCCAGCACTGGGAACGGTTCATTCAAAACCCCTCCGTATCCAGCACTGGGAACGGTTCATTCAAAACCCCTCCGTATCCAGCACTGGGAACGGTTCATCCAAAACCTCTGAGTATCCAGCACTGGGAACGGTTCATTCAAAACCCCTCCGTATCCAGCACTGGGAACGGTTCATTCAAAACTTCTGAGTATCCAGCACTGGGAACGGTTCATTCAAAACCCCTCCGTATCCAGCACTGGGAACGGTTCATTCAAAACCTGTGAGTATCCAGCACTGGGAACGGTTCATTCAAAACCCCTCCGTATCCAGCACTGGGAACGGTTCATTCAAAACCCCTCAGTATCCAGCACTGGGAACGGTTCATTCAAAACCCCTCCGTATCCAGCACTGGGAACGGTTCATTCAAAACCTCTGAGTATCCAGCACTGGGAACGGTTCATTCAAAACCCCTCCGTATCCAGCACTGGGAACGGTTCATTCAAAACCCCTCCGTATCCAGCACTGGGAACGGTTCATCCAAAACCTCTGAGTATCCAGCACTGGGAACGGTTCATTCAAAACCCCTCCGTATCCAGCACTGGGAACGGTTCATTCAAAACCTCTGAGTATCCAGCACTGGGAACGGTTCATTCAAAACCCCTCCGTATCCAGCACTGGGAACGGTTCATCCAAAACCCCTCCGTATCGAGCACTGGGAACGGTTCATTCAAAACCTCTGAGTATCCAGCACTGGGAACGGTTCATTCAAAACCCCTCAGTATCCAGCACTGGGAACGGTTCATCCAAAACCCCTCCGTATCCAGCACTGGGAACGGTTCATCCAAAACCTCTGAGTATCCAGCACTGGGAACGGTTCATCCAAAACCTCTGAGTATCCAGCACTGGGAACGGTTCATTCAAAACCCCTCTGTATCCAGCACTGGGAACGGTTCATTCAAAACCCCTCCATATCCAGCACTGGGAACGGTTCATTCAAAACCCCTCCGTATCCAGCACTGGGAACGGTTCATCCAAAACCTCTGAGTATCCAGCACTGGGAACGGTTCATTCAAAACCCCTCCGTATCCAGCACTGGGAACGGTTCATCCAAAACCCCTCCGTATCCAGCACTGGGAACGGTTCATCCAAAACCTCTCAGTATCCAGCACTGGGAACGGTTCATTCAAAACCCCTGAGTATCCAGCACTGGGAACTGTTCATTCAAAACCCCTCCGTATCCAGCACTGGGAACGGTTCATTCAAAACCCCTCCGTATCCAGCACTGGGAACGGTTCATTCAAAACCCCTCCGTATCCAACACTGGGAACGGTTCATTCAAAACCTCTGAGTATCCAGCACTGGGAACGGTTCATTCAAAACCCCTCCGTATCCAGCACTGGGAACAGTTCATTCAAAACCTCTGAGTATCCAGCACTGGGAACGGTTCATTCAAAACCCCTCCATATCCAGCACTGGGAACGGTTCATTCAAAACCCCTCCGTATCCAGCACTGGGAACGGTTCATTCAAAACCTCTGAGTATCCAGCACTGGGAACGGTTCATTCAAAACCCCTCCGTATCCAGCACTGGGAACAGTTCATTCAAAACCTCTGAGTATCCAGCACTGGGAATGGTTCATTCAAAACCTCTGAGTATCCAGCACTGGGAACGGTTCATTCAAAACCCCTCCGTATCCAGCACTGGGAACGGTTCATTCAAAACCTCTCAGTATCCAGCACTGGGAACGGTTCATCCAAAACCCCTCCGTATCCAGCACTGGGAACGGTTCATCCAAAACCTCTGAGTATCCAGCACTGGGAACGGTTCATTCAAAACCCCTCCGTATCCAGCACTGGGAACGGTTCATTCAAAACCTCTGAGTATCCAGCACTGGGAACGGTTCATTCAAAACCTGTGAGTATCCAGCACTGGGAACGGTTCATTCAAAACCCCTCCGTATCCAGCACTGGGAACGGTTCATCCAAAACCTCTGAGTATCCAGCACTGGGAACGGTTCATTCAAAACCCCTCCGTATCCAGCACTGGGAACGGTTCATTCAAAACCCCTCCGTATCCAGCACTAGGAACGGTTCATTCAAAACCTCTGAGTATCCAGCACTGGGAACGGTTCATTCAAAACCCCTCCGTATCCAGCATTGGGAACGGTTCATTCAAAACCCCTCCGTATCCAGCACTGGGAACGGTTCATTCAAAACCCCTCCGTTTCCAGCACTGGGAACGGTTCATTCAAAACCCCTCCGTATCCAGCACTGGGAACGGTTCATTCAAAACCCCTCCGTATCCAGCACTGGGAACGGTTCATCCAAAACCTCTGAGTATCCAGCACTGGGAACGGTTCATTCAAAACCCCTCCGTATCCAGCACTGGGAACGGTTCATTCAAAACCCCTCCGTATCCAGCACTAGGAACGGTTCATTCAAAACCTCTGAGTATCCAGCACTGGGAACGGTTCATTCAAAACCTCTGAGTATCCAGCACTGGGAACGGTTCATTCAAAACCCCTCCGTATCCAGCATTGGGAACGGTTCATTCAAAACCCCTCCGTATCCAGCACTGGGAACGGTTCATTCAAAACCCCTCCGTTTCCAGCACTGGGAACGGTTCATTCAAAACCCCTCCGTATCCAGCACTGGGAACGGTTCATTCAAAACCTCTGAGTATCCAGCACTGGGAACGGTTCATTCAAAACCTCTGAGTATCCAGCACTGGGAACGGTTCATTCAAAACCTCTGAGTATCCAGCACTGGGAACGGTTCATTCAAAACCCCTCCGTATCCAGCACTGGGAACGGTTCATTCAAAACCCCTCCGTATCCAGCACTGGGAACGGTTCATTCAAAACCCCTCAGTATCCAGCACTGGGAACGGTTCATTCAAAACCTCTGAGTATCCAGCACTGGGAACGGTTCATTTATAATCTCGCAGTGTTTGCTTAGAAGACAATGTCATTCACTTCTACACTTTCATTGAAGAAAAATACAGATACCATTCTTACCTCAGGCTGGAATTCTGGGATAACCTGGAAGTTGTTCTATTCCTGGGTCGTCTTTACTTCCTGTTATCTCTTCCAGAACCGATCCAGATATTGCAGGATTTTCAGACTGACGCCAAACTCTCTTGTTCCAGACCGGTGGATAAGGGCCTATACTTCTCTGGGTGACAGACCCAGAGACTCTTTTAGAAGTATTTTGCTGACGAATTTATGAGACAGGATTTAATCCACGTCCTCCGTGTATCTAATGCAAACTACTTTTCTATGTTTCTATGTTTCAGGACAGAAGCCGGTCTCACTTTGCCGGCTCCCCCTGTTACTACGCTTGAAAAAGATCTGGGAGCTGCCATCGTAGCAGTGTCAGACCAAACAAACAAACAAACAAAAACAAACAAACAAAACAACAAAAAAGCAAGTCGTTCCCCCCGCCCCCCCCCCCCCGAGGAATATGGGTCAGTTCATAAGCAGTTGCCTGTCAACCATTTAGACAGACGTTGCTTAGACAGAGCCTGTCCCTGGGACTTGGCTACGTAACAGACAAAGAATTGTTATGACTCCAGCTTTTAGTCCTGTCAACATAATACGCTAACGCCCGCACTGGGCAAAGCGTATGGAGCAGACGCTCCCTGTCAGATTGGAAAGGAGGGGGGTGGAAAGCCTCCAATTCCACCGACTGGTTAACAAGAAAAGCCAAGATGATTTTCAGCAAAAAGGCCGGGTTAGTATGAAGGGTAACCTTTGTTCTGGCCTCTGAAAAAATTAGACAGGCTTTCAATACTGAAAATGCTTGCATTTCACTCACCCGCTTAGCGGAGGTGATTGCAAGCAAGAAAACCACCCTGAAAGACAGAAAATTGAGCTCAGCTGAGTGCATCGGCTCAAACTGAGGTTTCATCAGTACATTAATTAAGCACCACATTCGACCTCCAACGAGGAACTACATCCTTCACCGGTGGCCTTAACCGTCGGGTGCCTTTCAAAACTTGGCCTGGAAATGAGCTCCTGGGGAGACTGAATCTATTTTTACATGGCACACCAAGATAGCTGCCAAATAGACTTCTAAAGTAGAGGGGGATTTCCCTTCATCAAAAAGGTCCTGTGAAAATTGCAGTATAACTGCCATGGGGCATGTCGTGGGTTCAAACCCACAAGACAAGCACCACGCCAGAAACACACCCCACTTGTACCCATAGTGGGAATGGGGAGAGGCTGCTCTGGCGTTTTGCAGGGTGTCAATCCCCCTGTTCGATAACCCCAGGTGGCTCAAATGCAGCCATTCAGGGGCCAGACCCAGAGCTGTAAGCTCAATGGGTTGGGGTGCCACAAAGTGCCCTGCGCCTGGCTGAGCAGGTCGCAGTGCATCGGCAGTTCTCACGGCTGGTCGCTGAGGAGTTCCATCAGGGAGGAGAACCAGACTCTCCTGGGCCAGTATGGAGCTACTAGAAGCACCCTGGCCCGGTCCTTTCTGATCTACCCCAGACATAGCTGGAGAAACGCAAGTGGTGGAAACGCTTAGAGTGATGTGCTGGCCACAGGTGTGCCAGTGTATCTACTCCCAGAGGTCCCTCGTCTCTCTTTATGGAGAACCTTCAGGCCCAGAACCTTCTTCAGTATGACCTGTGTTGCCCTGCACTCCTTGTTTGGGCACACCGCGTCCTTGGATAGCAAAGACAAGTTGTCAGGCAAAGGGTGCCCGTGACAGAGACAGAATGAACCTAAGCTGCAAATCTCCCTCCCTGTGAGGGCGCTGTGGAAAAGGAACAGCATGCCCTGGACTGGATGGTCTGACAATTCATTCCAGGACAAGGTGGAAGTCGGCCATCTGGAAAGGGGGCGGCGCCACGGTACACTAAGTCATCGCCCCAGACAGGAAGCGATGTGGTGATCACGGATTGGAGAAAGCGATTGCACTCGTTAACCAAGGAGGCGTGGCTGAGCGTTCTGTTCCTTTGTTATGGTTACGGACGTACCAAAAGGACAGTGAGAAAGTACTGTGAGTGTTTGTTTGTTTTTGTCGTGTCTAATTCTCTGCTTGTTTGTTATTATTAGACGGCTAAACACGTACCAGGAGCTGTCGCTTAAGGCCAGCCCGAACCCGGACAACACTGCACTATTGTTCACAAAATAAATTGTATTTCACCACTTGCACGTTAGCACTCACTTTGGACTTGTGACCGAGTTGTGTCTTGTGTGTGTATTTACTGTGTTATTGTTTCAGGACTAAAGCCCTGGGGTTATACTGAGTAGTACACATCATTGTGTACTACCATTTGCTATTATTTACAGTTGTCAAGTGACTTTAGGATTATAAATAAACCCCATTGCACCTGGAATACCGTTGCCTGTCTTTCATTGATCACCGCTGCACTTCTACACCAGCGCACTGCAACCACTTTGCCACAGTGCCCCTACTGGCGGAAAATGGTTCAGACCCAGTTTGTCCGGTTGGAACACCTTGGAACACCTTGTAAGAGAGTCTGCCGAACGGGAAACAGCCGCAGCCGTAGCTGGGTGTTCCCATGTGGACTGCAGTTTGAATAGAAGAGGGGCAGCGGAAGCAACAGTAGGCGGCTCATCGTAAATACAGCGCCTCTCTTCCTTTACAGGCCAGGGTACCTGCAGGACTGTAGGAGCCCTCTGCTTCAGAGGCATAAGCTCTGCTGATAAGGACAGCTGTGCCACAGGAACACTGTCCGATTCTGCATCCTCAGATGGGGAAACTGAGTCTTGATCATCAGCCCCCTCAGAGGTGACGATTGACAGCATATCGCCCTCCAGATCACAAGCCTCCCTCTGCAAAGGTGCAGCTGGGCTCCAGATCACAAGCCTCCCTCTGCAAAGGTGCAGCTGGGCTCCAGATCACAAGCCTCCCTCTGCAAAGGTGCAGCTGGGCTCCAGATCACAAGCCTCCCTCTGCAAAGGTGCAGCTGGGCTCCAGATCACAAGCCTCCCTCTGCAAAGGTGCAGCTGGGCTCCAGATCACAAGCCTCCCTCTGCAAAGGTGCAGCTGGGCTCCAGATCACAAGCCTCCCACTGCAAAGGTGCAGCTGGGCTCCAGATCACAAGCCTCCCTCTGCAAAGGTGCAGCTGGGCTCCAGATCACAAGCCTCCCTCTGCAAAGGTGCAGCCGGGCTCCAGATCACAAGCCTCCCTCTGCAAAGGTGCAGCTGGGCTCCAGATCACAAGCCTCCCTCTGCAAAGGTGCAGCCGGGCTCCAGATCACAAGCCTCCCTCTGCAAAGGTGCAGCTGGGCTCCAGATCACAAGCCTCCCACTGCAAAGGTGCAGCGGGGCTCCAGATCACAAGCCTCCCACTGCAAAGGTGCAGCTGGGCTCCAGATCACAAGCCTCCCTCTGCAAAGGTGCAGGTGGGGTGGGAAGAAGGGTAGCTGGTGGTATCGGTAGGGCTGAACACTCTTGCAGCAGTTCAGCATGAAACAGCTTCCCATATCATCTTCTTCTTCTTCTTCTTCTTATTATTATTATTATTTATTTCTTAGCAGATACCCTTACCCAGGGCGACTTCAGTCCTAATAAGAGCAAATAGAAAACACAGCACAATTTGATATCGATGCAGTTCAAGAGCAGATAAGTGTTGATTGATACATCAGGGTTATATACGAGTGCAAGTGAAATACAAGCTACTTCAGATTGGGTGAAGTGCAGGATTAAATATGGGAAAATAGGGAGCAGATAAGTGCAAGTTAAAGTGCATTAAAGGCAGAGTGCTATATTGTCCAGAAGGGAAGAGTTGAGTTTTACAGGTGTTGTCTGAAGAGGTGTGTCTTGAGGAGGCGCCGGAAGGTGGTCAGGGACTGGGCAGTCCTGACATCCGTAGGAAGGTCATTCCACCACAGCAGAGGAACGTAGAGGAGGTACAGCCAGTCTTCTAGTGCAGGCGGAGCGGAGAGTTCGGGTCGGGGTGTAGGGAGAGTTGAGGGTCTGGAGGTAGCTGGGTGCAGTCTGGTCAAGGCATCTGTAGGCTAGTACAAGAGTCTTGAAGTGGATGCGAACGGTGATCGTGAGCCAGTGGAGCGAGCGGAGTAGTGGAGTAGCATGGGAGAAGCGAGGCAGAGAGAACACCAGGCGGGCAGCGGAGTTCTGGATGAGCTGGAGCGGACGGGTGGCGGACGCAGGGAGGCCAGCCAGGAGGGAGTTGCAGTAGTCTAGGCGGGAGAGTACCAGGGCCTGGACCAGGAGCTGGGTGGTGTAGTTGGTGAGGAAGGGTTGCATTCTTCGTATGTTGCTCAGGAGAGGTCAGAGTTTGGGAGGGGAGAGAAGGAGGAGAAGGAGGGTGAGTTTGTAGGGGAGACAGAGGGTGTTGGGATTGGAGCGGGAGTTTGTGGATATCTGAGATTTTAGAGGAGAAGAAACAGGCAAAGTTGTCACAGGAGATAGAGGAGGGAGGGGGGATTGAGGAGGGAAGAGAAGGTAGATTCCAGGGATTGTTAGTGGAGGATTGGATAATAGATTGGAAATAGGAGCTTTTAGCAGAGGAGAGAGTAGAGGAGAAAGGGGAGAGGTTGGAGCGGTAGAGGTTTAGGGCAGCAGGGAGTTTGGTTCTCTTCCATTTCTTTTCAGCAGAGCGCAGTTCTGTTCTTGCCACGCGGAGCACAGAGGAGAGCCAGGGTTGGGGAGGGGAGGGGCGAGCAGGTCAGGAGGTGAGGGGACAGAGGGAGTCAATGTTGGACAGCGTGAAATTCAAAGGTGTTAACAGAGAGTGAGGAGAGAAAAGAGTAAGGAGGTGTCCCGTCTGCCGAACACGAGTGGCAAGCTTTCTTCCTTCTCTGCTTGGGAGAAGAAGGGAAAGGGGAACTGTAGGAAGATGCTGAGGAGGATCGACTGGGCTCCTTCGAATGTGACTCCTATCCACTGACTCTCAAATGTACGCTTGGAGAAGGGGGCACAGAAACCACATGAAGTGGAATCTGTCAGGGCTCTTTGAGCATGCTCAGGGCACAGACAGACAGTGCACTTATTGTGCCCGTCCTTTGCAGGCAACTTGTCCTTGCAGAAGACACTAGGTGCACTCGGTACCAACACAGTGCACTCAGTACCGACATGGTACCGAACGGTAACCTCGATCCCAGTACTGGTACCAGAAGCGGGGGCGACAGTGTCGCAGTTACCGTTAGTGGTGTATTAACAGGGGAGTCCCCTTCATAAGACAACCACTGGCTACCCTTCCAGTCAGTACAGACACGAAACTGGAAGCAGCCTGCTTGTAAACAAGCCTTTGTAAGAGTGTGCTGATAGCGACACTAATACAGCAACGAGCTGCAAAAGCAGGCACGTCCACAGAAGCTGCTCGGGTTCGTTTCAATCCTAGAAAAATGAGAGAGAGAGAAACACAATTTTAATACATTATAATAATATTGAAATAATATACAATATATTTTACACACAACCGGAACACAAAGTGAACACGCTGACAAGTATATATATATATATATATATATATATATATATATATATGTATTTTAAACTCTGAGTAGAATTTTGCGCAGCCGAAGGAGTGTTAAGGATCCCAGGAAGGATGACACTGGATCCTCAGGCTTCCCGCGAGGCTGAAAAATGTGAAAGAAAGGTAATTAGAAAGGTGATAAAATGATATCAGCGCTCTCTCAAGTACTGAGTCTCAGCTGAAAAGGAAAATGACATAGTTGTCAGTGTGTGCAGCTCCTTTATGCTCTCAGGGGCGGAGCAGCAGACGAGTCACTCTGCTCTGTTGAAAGTCTTTTGTATCCGTAAATCAAATCTGTTTTTTTAAGAGGATATAAATCAAACATACATCAAATAAAGAACTACTATTGTTAGAGTATTCAAAACTGTTCAGTCATGAATTGCAATCGTAATTGAGAACTAAGCTAACAATATAAATACAAGCTGATCATTAAAGAGAGATGTCAATTTACATCTTTTTAAATGAAGCAGCTGCTTTAATTAAAAAGACATAAACATACAAAGTATTTAATAGACACTATTTTCAATAATAGATATTGTATTTTTAATAATAGACACTTAAAGAAACTGCGGTATGCTCAACTAGCCACTGAAGCGGAACAGCGAGGATGGAGAGTCCGGGTTTACCCAGTGGAGGTGGGTTGTCGAGGATTTGTGGCACACTCTACAACCCGGTTTCTCAGAGACGTCGGATTCAGTGGCCAAGGGTTGCATCGCACAGTGAAGAACTTATCTGAAGCAGCAGAGAGGAGCAGCAACTGGCTGTGGTTGAGACAGAAAGATTCTGGCTGGGGATCTCAAGCACAATAGAAAGAAAGAAACGCTGATGTACGGGTAAGTAAGCTGGACTGAGTTGAGTGGGGGACGGAGGGGGGTGATGCTGGGACGCCAGAATCACCGTCGAGCCCTCTTGAGGTGTCGTGGGCTAGTCGACGAAACACCGAGGATGGAAGGTGCCCACTTGAAGACCCCAGTGATGTACCCTACTTAGCTCAATCCAGACGGTTGTCATGCTGATGCGCTGGGGAGGCCGCACTGTGGTTGATCCCCGGAGCCAGCATCGCAGCCGTTGTGTGTGCTGATGCGCCAGGGAGGCAAAATAAGCTGATCCCTGGAGCCAGCATTACACTTCAGCCATTAACACCAGACAGAAGGATATCTACATCATCATATGGAAGGAAGCGCAAATGGATGGAGACACATATGGATCACATTAGTTTACTGTAAAGCTACGTCTTAGTTGGTGCTTATCTTGGCGAGATCCAAGTTCAAATCACCATGAAGTTTTAACATCTGCTCTCATGTAATGGAAATCTTAATAATGCGTAATCAATGGATCATACATATAAAGAGAAAGGATATGAAACAGACTTCAACCAAATGACAAGCTTCTTAAGGAATACATATTTTTAAATGAAGCAGTTACTATTAATTAATAGATTGACAATAAATAGACAATGCATTGTTAATAATGGACGCTAAAGGATATTATTAAAAAACTACAATGTCTATTATTAAACATACATTACCTGTTATTAAAAATAGTGTCTAGCATTAAAAAATACATTGCCTATATTGAATGTCTTTTTATTAATTAATAGTAACTGTTTAATTTAAAAATATGTAAATTTGACATATGTAAAAGGGTATTAAAATAGAATTAAATCTGAAACAATTTATATTTATCCCAATTCAAATCATCAGACATTATGTCAATTCATATTGATAAACATTAAAAACAAATAGATAATTTATACAATAGATGTCGCTTATTAGAAACTCTAATAAAGACAACCTTTGGTTATTAATGTTTTTACAGGAACCAATCCTATCCTGTGGTTTTTCGCTTATTAACAACTTTCAGAGAATGTCAGCTTTTAGAGGACTACCAAGCAGCATCTACTGTATATAAATAAAAAGCTGAATTCAGGAGTTGAAAAACTTACAAAAGATCATCCCATGGAAAACTGAAAAGGGAGATGTTCCTTTTTTTTCTGTTTTGCCACAATTAAATGCAGAACACCTCCGAGGCATTTGTACTATTTGTAGTGGTGATTGCAATAATAATAATAATAATAATAATAATAATAATAATAATAATAAATAATACGCCTAACCTGCTACCAAACCAAATCATGCCCCGGTCTTGACTGCTCATGAATATGCATGACGGTGGCAATTTCTGTCAGCACTTCAGTGATAAAGAGCTCGTCAGGCCAGGTGAAAACGTCGATCTCTAAATAAATCCAGCTGAATCGTGTTTAAAAATGCAGTCGTATTATAAAGAGAAGACTTGGAATAGGCAATGAGGCAGATTTTACATTATAAAGTCACAACCGGAACTCTTTGGATTCCCACAATGCACCGCTCATGCACGGGCGGAAGTTCCAGTTTTAAATCAGTGGAGCTGACCATCCTGTGTGTGTGTGTGTGTGAATGTGTAGAGAAGATCTGCTGGTGTGAATGTGTAGAGATCTGCTGGTATGAATGTGTAGAGAAGATCTGCTGGTATAAATGTGTAGAGAAGATCTGCTGGTATGAATGTGTAGAGAAGATGTGCTGGTATGAATGTGTAGAGAAGATCTGCTGGTATGAATGTGTGGAGAAGATCTGCTGGTATAAATGTGAAGAGAAGATCTGCTGGTATGAATGTGTAGAGAAGATCTGCTGGTATGAATGTGTAGAGAAGATCTGCTGGTATAAATGTGTAGAGAAGATCTGCTGGTATGAATGTGTAGAGAAGATGTGCTGGTATGAATGTGTAGAGAAGATCTGCTGGTATGAATGTGTAGAGAAGATCTGCTGGTATGAATGTGTAGAGAAGATCTGCTGGTATAAATGTGTAGAGAAGATCTGCTGGTATGAATGTGTAGAGAAGATGTGCTGGTATGAATGTGTAGAGAAGATCTGCTGGTATGAATGTGTAGAGAAGATCTGCTGGTATAAATGTGTAGAGAAGATCTGCTGGTATGAATGTGTAGAGAAGATCTGCTGGTATAAATGTGTAGAGAAGACCTACTGGTATGAATGTGTAGAGAAGATCTGCTGGTATAAATGTGTGGAGAAGATCTGCTGGTATGAATGTGTAGAGAAGATCTGGTATAAATGTGTAGAGAAGATCTGCTGGTATGAATGTGTAGAGAAGATCTGCTGGTATGAATGTGTAGAGAAGATCTGCTGGTATGAATGTGTAGAGAAGATCTGCTGGTATAAATGTGTAGAGAAGATGTGCTGGTATGAATGTGTAGAGAAGATGTGCTGGTATAAATGTGTAGAGAAGATCTGCTGGTATAAATGTGTAGAGAAGATCTGCTGGTATGAATGTGTAGAGAAGATCTGCTGGTATAAATGTGTAGAGAAGATCTGCTGGTGTGAATGTGTAGAGAAGATCTGCTGGTATAAATGTGTAGAGAAGATCTGCTGGTATAAATGTGTAGAGAAGATCTGCTGGTATGAATGTGTAGAGAAGACCTACTGGTATGAATGTGTAGAGAAGATCTGCTGGTATAAATGTGTAGAGAAGATCTGCTGGTATGAATGTGTAGAGAAGATCTGCTGGTATAAATGTGTAGAGAAGATCTGCTGGTGTGAATGTGTAGAGAAGATCTGCTGGTATAAATGTGTAGAGAAGATCTGCTGGTGTGAATGTGTAGAGATCTGCTGGTATGAATGTGTAGAGAAGATCTGCTGGTATAAATGTGTAGAGAAGATCTGCTGGTATGAATGTGTAGAGAAGATCTGCTGGTATGAATGTGTAGAGAAGATCTGCTGGTATGAATGTGTAGAGAAGATCTGCTGGTATAAATGTGTAGAGAAGACCTACTGGTATGAATGTGTAGAGAAGATCTGCTGGTATAAATGTGTGGAGAAGATCTGCTGGTATGAATGTGTAGAGAAGATCTGCTGGTATAAATGTGTGGAGAAGATCTGCTGGTATGAATGTGTAGAGAAGATGTGCTGGTATGAATGTGTAGAGAAGATCTGCTGGTATAAATGTGTGGAGAAGATCTGCTGGTATAAATGTGTAGAGAAGATCTGCTGGTATAAATGTGTAGAGAAGATCTGCTGGTATAAATGTGTAGAGAAGACCTGCTGGTATGAATGTGTAGAGAAGATCTGCTGGTATAAATGTGTAGAGAAGATCTGCTGGTATGAATGTGTAGAGAAGATCTGCTGGTATAAATGTGTAGAGAAGATCTGCTGGTATAAATGTGTAGAGAAGATCTGCTGGTATGAATGTGTAGAGAAGATCTGCTGGTGTGAATGTGTAGAGAAGATCTGCTGGTGTGAATGTGTAGAGAAGATCTGCTGGTATGAATGTGTAGAGAAGATCTGCTGGTATAAATGTGTAGAGAAGATCTGCTGGTATGAATGTGTAGAGAAGATCTGCTGGTATGAATGTGTAGAGAAGATCTGCTGGTATGAATGTGTAGAGAAGATCTGCTGGTATGAATGTGTAGAGAAGATCTGCTGGTATAAATGTGTAGAGAAGATCTGCTGGTATAAATGTGTAGAGAAGATCTGCTGGTATGAATGTGTAGAGAAGATCTGCTGGTATAAATGTGTAGAGAAGATCTGCTGGTATGAATGTGTAGAGAAGATCTGCTGGTATGAATGTGTAGAGAAGATCTGCTGGTATGAATGTGTAGAGAAGATCTGCTGGTATAAATGTGTGGAGAAGATCTGCTGGTATGAATGTGTAGAGAAGATCTGCTGGTATGAATGTGTAGAGAAGATGTGCTGGTATGAATGTGTAGAGAAGATCTGCTGGTATAAATGTGTGGAGAAGATCTGCTGGTATGAATGTGTAGAGAAGATCTGCTGGTATGAATGTGTAGAGAAGATCTGCTGGTATAAATGTGTAGAGAAGACCTGCTGGTATAAATGTGTAGAGAAGATCTGCTGGTATAAATGTGTAGAGAAGACCTGGTGGTATAAAGTTTCAGGTTTGGGTGTCTTAAAGGGAATGGTAATGGTTAATACTCCCTGCTTGAACGGGAGCTATGACGGGGCTTTTATGGAGGAAGTGACAGGATTGGTGCCAGAAAAATTTATAAAGAGAATCTCTGGGAAAGAGATCAGGTTTGTTCCTCCTGACCAAGCAACATGGAGACTGGGAGTTCAACTTATGTGTGGAGTTCATCATACGAGGTAAGAAACACAGCAAGACTCAATCATTAGCTATAACTACAACCTCCAAACTATTATAATTCACAATCTGCCAGATTTCAGAACAGTTCTGTACACCCCAGAAGTGTCGTCACAGTAACCAGCTGACAAATTCCAAGGATTCTTTATGAACAGGATTTATAAGCGAAGTTTCTACAGGCAGCCCAGTCTCTTATGTGAAGTTTGTACAGCTAGCCCAGTCTCTTATGTGAATAGCTTGTAGTCAGCCCAGTCTCGTGTGAATAGCTTGTAGTCAGCCCAGTCTCGTGTGAATAGCTTGTAGTCAGCCCAGTCTCGTGTGAATAGCTTGTAGTCAGCCCAGTCTGTGTGAATAGTTTGCAGTCAGCCCAGCCTCTTGTGTGAATAGTTTGCAGTCAGCACAGTCCCTTGTGGTATGAGATTGTCGTGTCCTTTGACAGGAACACTCTGCTTTGCAGTCCTCTTGCACACCCAGTGCTCCGGAGAAGACACTTCTACCAGGAGAGAGACGGCACATGTGAACTAAAACAAGAGACCGTCAACTGTAAAACTTACATGAGACAGGGTCAACTGTGCAAGTTAACTGAAGTCCACACATCTTGGTTTAAGGTGTAGAGATTGGCACTGCAGTCCAGAAAGAAGAAAGAAAATGAGACACAAACACTATTTAAATAACTCTTTTATTATTATTTACACATTAGTTCTTTTCTTCATGAACACAACGACGGCCGTGACGTACAACTCTAGAATGGAATCCACAGGTTGGATTCTTTTAGGTTTTTTCTTTGTTTTTCTTAGAAAATAAATCCACTCAAGAAACACGCACAGGTTTACAAAAAAAAAAAAAATCAAATAAGACAAAGGAAAGTTGTCAATCCCCCTTTAAGAACATGCTGCTTCTGATTGTGCAACTGTTGAAATATATACAAGCGCTTCAATAAAATCTTTACTGTACACTTTCTTTATTCTACCACCCTGCATCAACAGGTGACTGTGCACTCTGTACATTATAAAACATTTTCTTCTTCTCTTTAAAATAAATAAAACTCCTCAAAGAAGAAGCAAAGGGGTGTGTGACAGCTGAAGATGAGGGCTGGGGCTAAACAAGCCACTCAAGAAACCAACACACTTTAATCAAGCCCCAGAAGGGTTGCATCGTGGATTTGTGTTTCTTTAATTGATCCTGACTGCCTTCGTTCAAGTTTTCTTACAACTATGCATATCAATATGACAATCTGGGTTTGGCATCAAACTGTGCTTATGGAATAAGATGTATGCCCACGGTGTGATGTATCCTGCAAGGCACTGAATTACACTCTTGACTCCTCAGTTCCTAATTCAGTGCATGTTAACCCACATTGTGATGGCACCCCAGTTCTGATTGGAGAGAGGTCTGTGTAGTGTTTCAGTGTGGGAGATGCTTGGCACTGTGATGTTCCCAAACACCAGGACTGAAGCATCATGATTAAACAACCCTATTGATGTGTGAAGAAGTAACTGATCAGATTGCACTGGTGATGCGAGCCACTCAGCTACTGAACACTCACAAGATCAAACAGTCACTTGAGCGGTCAAGAGTCAGACAGCTATTGCCATGTGATGTCACTCAGCAATCAATAGTCTAAACACCATTGCCCTCTGACATCACAGGTTTCCACAGTGGAAACAGCTCCCCTTGTGTGAGAAAGAGATTCTATTGAGCAATAAAGCACTCTGTGTCACTCTCAACCCCACAGCAGCAGTCTGACTACAAGCCTCAACTCCAGTCACCGAGTTCAATCCAACTGTGCTCTGGATCAGCCAGGACTTCAGTTTGGTTTTTTTAAAACAGCACTGCTTTTCTTTCATTTTTTCAGAGATTTCAGTAACACACACATACTTTTTTATTTATATATTAAGATGACTTATAACCCCAGATTCAGAACTCTGATATCAATTCTGTGTGTGTGTATTACACACACATATATACACACACAGAATTGATATCAGAGTTCTGAATCTGGGGTTGTAAGTCATCTTTATGGATACAGATCTGAACTGAATTCAAACTCTGTAGTCTACGGCAAGATAACTCTAGGACAACCAACATAGTTTGGAAGGAAAACTGAAAGCCATATCTGTTGATGTGTATTTCTAAACACACACACACACACACACACACACACACACACAGAACAACTTGCAGGGTATCTGAAGTCCCAGAGGGCGACACAGTGGAGTGTATTTCTGTGTACGGGAAAGCAGTGCAATTTAAACAGGTCCTGATTGAATTCATGCAGAAGGATTTGAAATCCATTAGAAACTACACACCACCTGAAAAAAAACAAAACACATACAGCAAAAGCATCCTGTCCCTCTACACCTCCTCCTTCTCATCTTCCTCCTTTAGAATATTTTTCTTTATAACAGAAAAAATCGTGCAAGGAGCAACTAGTCTCTCAATTGCTCATGGAGTCTCAAAACAACATTGGTGTCAGCAGTGAGCCAATTCTCCCAGCTAGCACACTGTGGCACACAGAGAGAGAGAGGCATTCTTCCCAGCTCTGTCAAGGCAGAGCAGAGGCAGGACTAGGATTCAACCTCTCCTCAAGTCAGAGTCCCTGCCTCTGTGCAGTAACACGGGCAGCTGCACCACTCAGAGAGGAGAGGAAATCCATCCATCTGCTTCAACTTCCTCCTCACTGGAAAAATAAACTGGGGAGGGCGTCACTCTTCATTACAGAAAGTGAGAGTCAGAATTCAGAGGCAGGGTAGTTAAGTTTCTGCCTATCCCTCTCCCCGTCTCTCTCAACTCCAGCCTCAAATCAAACTAAAATGAGCTGCATCAATCTCTCCTTTCTTTTTTTCCGCTCACGCGAGACCTCCCCTTCTGTCCGAGATGCTGGCTGGCAGCTCTCTGATTTGTGCCTGTCTCTCTCTCTGTGTCTCCCCTCCTGCCAGGCTCTGCTGGGAGGTCCAGTCCGGTGTTCCCGGGAGGGGAGGGGAGGGGTGCTGTCTATCGGGCTCGGTGGGGCTGCTTCAGCCCGAGTCAGAGTCACTGGTGTCTGAAGAGCTGGAGCTGGAGCTGGAGGAGGAGGAATCTGAGCTGGAGCTGCTGGCACTGAGGCGGGAGGCGGCCGGGTGCTGCTCTGCACTGCTGGGCTTCTCTGCTGCAGAGAGGAAGAGGGGACAGCAGTGAAACAACCAGCTTCTCAGCAACATTACATTGTATCATCAACATGGGAAGAGGCTATGAGACAGCAGTGCCAAGGGAAATTCAGAGTCAGCATTAAAACAGCTTCTAGATCACGTATGTTGAGTGTATCTATCAACAAGGAGAAATGACACACACAGCAGTGGGGACTGTACCAGGCATCTCCGGGACGTGTAAGATTTCAAACAGACAATTCTAAGAGATTTGGGGGGGGGGGGTCTTTGTGAAGCTCTGCAAGGGCAAGGCAACCTCATCACTGCTGTTCAATCTGGGGCTCAAGGTGCTGCTTTTGCACACAATGTGGGCAGGTAATGCAGCACAGCTCTTCTGGTGGGGTGAAAGGTTTATTTTGAAAAGGAGGTTTGCGGTCATCAGTGTTCATTTGTAGTACGGTGCACTCCGTTTAGAAGAATCACATCCGTCCTGGATAGTGTGATTCTTAAAAGCGGACCGATATGATTACTGTGGTAAGTGCTGCTGAATCAGTGTGTTAGTTTGAGAATGAAAGCTTTGCTCCCTGCAGTGTAATGGGTTGACCACTAGATGTCATGAGTTCCCACATGTATGCACAGGGACCACACTAAGCTAGTGCTCAACTGAGAGCTAGGTTTATTTTGTTTGTTTGTTTTATTTTGGTTTCCCCACCGCAGTGCAAGAAATAAAACCAGCACCAGTTTTAAACTGTAAATCAAGACTCCAGCCTGATCATTTACACTGTCCTCGGCCACGTCACATTACAATTAGCAAAAGCGCCTCCGCGTGTCAGCAGTTTAAATACAGCATACAAATGTCAATGGTGCTCAGTCACTGAGGACAACACATCAAAACAAGTCCTCATGGGTAAGCAGCTTGTTATATGATCATGATCACAGAATCCTATTTTACTGCAGTATACTTGAGAAGCGATCGTCTCATGCCTAGTTTAACTGCCGTGTGGGGTTATGTGTAATGGCCTTTGAAATAAAATGATATTACAGTATTTCACTGTCAGGACTACCACTGCATTAAGCATCTGTGGCTCACTTATTTTCAGTTGATGCAAATCTCTTTTCACTAAGTGGAGATGCAAAGCTCCGCAGTCCTCTCCTCTCACCGCGCTGCAATCCCACTCCCTCTACATGCATATCACACAATAACACTGCTGTACTCAGTATGTATTGAATGAATGTGTATTGAAACAAATGTTCACTAACAGAGAAAACAAAACATACCTGCACAATGCAGGGGCGCACTCACCTGTCTGATTACAAACAATGCAGTGTTTCCTGCATCACTGCACGATCCACGCTGCGTACGTGCCTAATCACGCAACATGTGACCAAATTCAAATTCATAAACGCAGCTTATTGGCTGTACACGTCATTGCACTTGATACAGTGCTGTATTACATGTAGTCAGTTTGCCACTAAATTATTCTAAGTGGAATGCTTGATTCTTACAAGCAGTTTTTTAGCATGGTTAGTATAGGAATGATTTGGTCCCATTGGTTTTGATCACTGTATGCGGTTGATTCTTACAAAACACAGTGCACTGTACTATTAGACCAATGCCATGAGTGCTGACTCCTGCAGGGATGCCAGCATCGCTACACTGTGCTTTAATCAGATCTTCACCAACGGGATTTTCATATTGCAGGTTTGTACATCTCTCTAACTATGTTGATATGAACATGAAGCTCCTTAACAGCAAAACTAACATTTTTCAGAAAGGGGTTTTTCAAGTTTTTTGAGCAACTTTAGTTATACCTGTAAGGCATAAGAGAAAGCACACTTTCTGAAGGTTATTGGTCAATCTGCACAACTGTATTTAAATATTGGGGAAGACAGAAATGCTAAATTTGAAGATTTCAAACACCTTCACTTACATACACATTCCTGTTTGTCAGGGCCTGGGAGTTATAGATTGTGTAAATATTTTACTGGTGAATGTTCAGTTAAACTGAGATTTTCCCAGTGCAATGCCAATGATACCTCCGTAATGTCAAAGACGACATTGGCAGACCATTTCTATTTGTACACATCCTGTGGTTGAATATTCCTTTGGTTTTCTGTGGTTTCTTGGCTGAGTTCAGCTGCCATTGTACTGTATTGTATATTATACTGCGGGCTCACCTTTGGTTTTCTGTGGTTTCTTGGCCGAGTTGAGCTGCCCGCTGACGTCCTGCAGCCTCTTCTCTAACTCTCTCTTCTTCTCCAGAGCCAGCTCCTCTCTGCTCTTCCCACTGCTCGGCTTCTTCACCACTGCACAGAAGCAGCAACACACGTCAATAAGGTACAGAACAGCACAGCAACACACACGTCAATACAGGAAGAGCACAGCAAGAGACTGAAGTGCAGTGCATCTGACACGGCGCATATTATATATAATAAAAATAATAGGTTTGCTTGTCTGTGACTTGACCCAGGGTTTGCTAGAAATGTGTATAGCGGGATCAGTGCTACAGTAATAGCAGAGCAAGGGGTCGTCTTCTTCCAGAGTCAAGCATATCTCTGTAGCTCTTCAGAGTGGAGGGTAGTGTTGGGTCAGTGTATAGTGTACAGTAATGGTAGTGTTGTATTCTCTGGAGCTCCTCAGAGTGGAGGGTAGTGTTGGGTCAGTGTATAGTGTACAGTAATAGTGCTGTATTCTCTGGAGCTCCTCAGAGTGGAGGGTAGTGTTGGGTCAGTGTATAGTGTACAGTAATAGTGCTGTATTCTCTGGAGCTCCTCAGAGTGGAGGGTAGTGTTGGGTCAGTGTATAGTGTACAGTAATAGTGCTGTATTCTCTGGAGCTCCTCAGAGTGGAGGGTAGTGTTGGGTCAGTGTATAGTGTACAGTAATAGTGCTGTATTCTCTGGAGCTCCTCAGAGTGGAGGGTAGTATTGGGTCAGTGTATAGTGTACAGTAATAGTGCTGTATTCTCTGGAGCTCCTCAGAGTGGAGGGTAGTGTTGGGTCAGTGTATAGTGTACAGTAATAGTGCTGTATTCTCTGGAGCTCCTCAGAGTGGAGGGTAGTGTATAGTGTACAGTAATGGCAGTGTTGTATTCTCTGGAGCTCCTCAGAGTGGAGGGTAGTGTATAGTGTACAGTAATGGCAGTGTTGTATTCTCTGGAGCTCCTCAGAGTGGAGGGTAGTGTTGGGTCAGTGTATAGTGTACAGTAATAGTGCTGTATTCTCTGGAGCTCCTCAGAGTGGAGGGTAGTATTGGGTCAGTGTATAGTGTACAGTAATGGTAGTGATGTATTCTCTGGAGCTCCTCAGAGTGGAGGGTAGTGTTGGGTCAGTGTATAGTGTACAGTAATAGTGTTGTATTCTCTGGAGCTCCTCAGAGTGGAGGGTAGTGTTGGGTCAGTGTATAGTGTACAGTAATGGTAGTGCTGTATTCTCAGGCTCACCGTATGGCTTGCGTGGCTTCTTCCTGAGGCAGGTCATGACGTATCTCTCCAGCTCCCTCAGGGTGGAGGGTTTGAGTGTCTCGAAGTCGATCTCGATCTCCTCTGGGTTGGAGTCCCTGAGCGACGGCTCCCGGGACTGGATGATGTGCACCACCCTGCCCAGCTTCTCCCCCGGCAGCTTGTTGATGTCCAGGCTGAGCTGTCGCTTCTCATCGTAGCTCATGGGCTTGGTATCCTCCTCCTCCTCCGAGTCGTAGTGTGGGATCGCAGGAGGGGGGGGCGGAGGGGGAGGGACCGGCCGCGAAGTCGAGGAGGACTTCCTGGAGGATCTGAGGAGAGGGAGAGAGAGAGAGATTTAAATATATATTGCACAGGATTTCAGAGGGAAACTGAACAGTACTAAAGAGGATCCGAGGGCAGGGGGAGAGGGGGAAGAGAAAGGTTCAAATATAAAACTGAACAGGATCTAAAATGGGAAAAAAAGGAGATCTGAATCTCCTTCAGACAGAGATGCTACAGAAATAAACGTGAAATATTAAACCAGCAGATGAGATGTTAACCAACAAATCATAGCAACACAGTGGAGTCTTCTACTGTTGCTACCAGCAGCTCCTGCACTTCAGAACAGAGTTGAGAGGCTACAAGTCTCTCTTCACACTCTCAGTAACACTGTGCCACACCAGCTCATACCCATGAGCGGAGCCCTGGAAGCTCCACCACTCCCCTGCCAGCCTGTGCACTCACTTGGTGGTCTTGCTGTTCTTCTTGCCCCCTCCACTCTTCTTGCCCCCTGTGCTGCTGCTCCTGGGGGTCTTGGGCACCTTGGCAGGCTTGGCCGGCTTCTCGCTCCTCTCCTCCTCCGGGGGCGGCTTGGCTTTGTGCTTCTCAGGCTTCTTCTTCTTCCTCTTCTCCTTCTCACGTTTCTTCTTGGGTTTGGAGATGGGGGCCTGCGACAGGGCTGCCAGCTGCTCATGCACCGCCCTCAGCTGGGGAGAGAGGGAACTGCGTGTCAGCACAGCAGCACTCACTGCCTTGCACACACAGAGCCCCTGCTATAGCACTGCATTGCACTGAACAAGGGCAAATCCACAACTTCAAACACAAGCACGGTTACAACCTTCACTGAAGGCAGACAAGTGCTGTGTGGAGGTCTTACCACTGCAGTATAGGAAAGAGGATTCAAAACAGCAGACCAGTAAACTAACAATTTGTCCACACACACTTTGTTCATTTATTTTCAGCATTTCTGTGCATAAAGGCAACATTATGGAGTTGCTTATCAGGGTCTGTGAAATCAGACAGTACTACTGAATTAGTTACATCTGGTTATCTTGCTGTACAGTTACTTAGTGAGAAGTTCAAATATATAAGAAGGTAAATTGCTTCATGAGCAACAGTTCTCATAATAAAAGTGCATGACAGTAAAGGTAATAGTGTAGTAATAGTGGCAGGTGGATACACTCACATATCTCACCTGCTCTTGCAGCTCAGCCAGCCGGTTGGCACGCTCCTCCTCGCTGTCTGAGCTGTCGCTGCTCTCGCTGGAGCTGGCACTGCTCTCCTCACTGTCTGACGAGGCCCCGCCCAGGGGGAGGGGCGCCAGGGCCGGGGGCGTGGTCTGCAGGGGCTCATCCGGCATCTTCGCAAACTTGAACTCAAACACATCCTGCAGGGAAACAGAGGAGTTACAGACAAGCCGATAACACTGCATTTACTGGAAACACAGAGGGGTTAGCAACACACATACACTGCATTTACTGGAAACACTTGTTGCTTGTTCAATACAAACAGTAAAGTGCTAGGTGTGTTTTTTTCTTCTGTGCTATGAAACCAGCTCAAGCTAAAAAGCCATTTCTCAGCATTGCATCGTTATTGGGACACATTTAAAACCGGAAAAGGCCGACCTTGAGTGGCCACCTGCGCTGGCACAGCTTCAATGAGCTGATCCAGGGTTCATTTTCATTAGCACCATTACAGCAAAAAGAAAATAAACCCAGTGCCCATTAAAAACTGATAGGACAGCAGGGAAGGAAATACAAATCCCATTGCATTGCAGTTTGATCCATTCCTGGTTTTACTTCCAGCTTGATTAGCCACAGTGTATAGGTAACACTAAGAGGTGTGTTATTAAACTCAAGCAAACTCAATAATGGCTCAAACTGCTATGCAATGAGTTTTCAGGAAGTTTAAAATCAAAGAAAAAAAGGTTGCAGCTGATCACTGATGCAGTAAACACTGTTGAGGAGCAGCAAAGAACAGCAGCCAAAATAAGAAAGAAATTGACAAATCTAGTGAGCAAAGGGAAATTAAAAAGGAAAAAGGAAGATGAAAAACCCTTAGCGGTCCATTTATTCAGCGCCTGTGAGGCGTGTCAGGTCCAATTTATTTTCACACGCGCAGTTTATTTTAGACGCGCTGTTTAAAAGTATTTTTTTCACAGTAAAACAGGTTTAAAAGGCCCTGCATATCAACAGGACACTCAGTACTGCATCTCCAGCCCCTTGTTCCCTGTATTTTTCACAAACCTCTTCATACCAATAAATCATCTCCTGATCACTCATTTGATCACCAAACTTCTCAATAATGTGATCCAAGTCATTATTTTATTACTATAACAACATCTAAAAAAAAGCTCTGCAAATGCCCATGAGCGCTGGATGCAGAAGCAGATATCTTGTTTGTTTATGGCCATGTTATCTCTGTGGTGCAGGGGTGATGTGTATTGCTCAGATCTGCCCCCCCCCCCCCCCTTTTTTATGGGGGGGGGGATCTTCTCTCAGCTCCTATCGCTATCGCTCTCACTCGGCCATTGAATGGTTTTCTTGACTTTTTTCGGAGAAAAAAACGACTAGAGACCTGTGCTTGTCATCTTTGTCGACGTTGGTCCGGAAAGGGAAAACTGAAATGTCGGACCTGGTCCAACATGGGACCGCAAAGGGTTAAAGTTGATTGATGAAAACCAAAATACTGACAGATCTGGAGCCGTGTAGAAGTGAAAGGCTGTACTTTGAAGTTCCATCCATCCATCCGCAAAGCCCTTCAGCTGTGTTATAAAAAGTAAACGCTGTGCAGTAAACGTATACTGATCTGTGCTGACTCTTCTTTCTACACGGCTGAAAATGAGTTTTGGCCGAAACGTATGTAGCCAGCTAAACACACTTTATCACCAAACTCCTCAATAATGCGATCCAAGTCATTATTTTTTTTATTACAGTAACATCTCAAAAAGCTCTGCAAATGTCTGTGATATTCTTTGAGCGCTGGATGCAGAAGCAGCTATCTTGTTTATGTCCGTGTTATCTATGTGGAGCCGGAGCTATGTGTATTGCTCATATCCGCCCCCCCTTTTTTTTTTTTCTTCAGCTTCTCTCGGCTCCTATCGGTCTCACTCGGCCACTGAATGGTCTTCTCAGCTTTTTCCGGAGAAAAAACGACTAGAGAACTGTGTTTTACATCTCTTTGATTATGTCGGACAGGGTCTGACATTGGACCGGAAAGGGAAAACTGCAATGTCGGACCAGGTCCACCATAGGACCGCAAAGGGTTAAAAGAGACATCATGTGATGAAAAATAAAACCCGAAAACTAGAAGCCTTAGTTAAAAGATAGACAAGTTCATATTGTCAAACAGAATGTTTTACCTGAGAAATCCATTAAAGTGAAAAAGTGTGTTGCAGCCCTGTGAAACTTTGATAAAACACAATTATTTATTTGCAAGGTGATTGCAATAGCGAATGAAACAGGCTCCATGTCATTTTTGGCATGAACACATGAAGCAGTGCTGGTTTGATTATTGAGATGCTGGTCCAGCTCAGTGCTGCACCGGCAGGCAGTGTTGGTTTGATTATAATGAGATGCTGGTCCAGCTCAGTGCTGCACAGGCAGGCAGTGTTGGTTTGATTATATTGAGATGCTGGTCCAGCTCAGTGCTGCACAGGCAGGCAGTGTTGGTTTGATTATATTGAGATGCTGGTCCAGCTCAGTGCTGCACAGGCAGGCAGTGTTGGTTTGATTATATTGAGATGCTGGTCCAGCTCAGTGCTGCACAGGCAGGCAGTGTTGGTTTGATTATATTGAGATGCTGGTCCAGCTCAGTGCTGCACAGGCAGGCAGTGTTGGTTTGATTATATTGAGATGCTGGTCCAGCTCAGTGCTGCACAGGCAGGCAGTGTTGGTTTGATTATTGAGATGCTGGTCCAGCTCAGTGCTGCACAGGAAGGTATCTCACCTGCAGTTTCCTGGCCATGGCAACTACATCGTGGTCCGGAGGGTTGTACTTGTAGCAGTTTGAGAACATTAACCGCACGTCCGCCGCAAACTCCTGAGCATCACGGTACTCCCGAGCATCCATCTTCCTCTGAGAGAGAGAGAGAGAGAGAGAGAGAGAGAGAGAGAGAGAGAGAGAGGAGAGAGAGAGAGAGAGAGAGAGAGAGAGAGAGAGAGAGAGAGAGAGAGAGAGAGAGAGAGAGAGAGAGAGAGAGAGAGAGAGAGAGAGAGAGACAGACAGAGAGATGAGGTACAGCCTTGCAGTCCAATACAAACAACTTCAGAAGCTCCACGATAAAACTTCATGTGCGTTTTGGCCAATTTTTCCAGTCCACTTTTGAGTACATAACCTAGTTTAAAAAATGCAAGCTGTAGGTAACATTTTCAAGAACAATTGCTAGGAACTAAAAAAGAAACCAGTGCAGGAAGTTCCAGTTGAAATCTTCCTCTGGCACCACCTCGTGGCCCAGGCAGGCAGTCAGCTGTAAGACACCTCACAGAGCCAGGCGGCTCGGGGCCAAGAGAAACCTTGGCAGCCGGGAGCTCGTCTCCGGGTCAAAACAGAGTGAGCAGCTCAGACTGCAACACCAACACACAGGGGACTGGGGCAGGGCAATGCAGCCGTCAGCTGGGAAACAGTGCAGCTTCAGGAAGCCCCAACGCACTGCTGTAGTGCAATACACTGCTGCACTGCAACACACTGCAGCACACCGCCATACACTGCAGCACACTGCCGTACTGCCATACACTGCAACACACTGCCATACTGCAACACACATATGGTAACAGCTCGGTTGCGGGTTTGCTTGTGAAAAAATGTGAAATCATTTGTACACATACATTTTCACATCTTGAATACAGTATTTTCATTTTCTGACGAGCACACAAATGTGAGCATGTTACATGGCTGAAGTAACATATTTGAAAGGCTTCGCTTAGCCACTTTCTTTTTCTTTTGAGAGACGTGGGCTATCTTCGGTTACCCTACACAGCTAGAAACAGTGAAAATAAAAGCCATCGTGACAAATATATATAAATATATATTGCGCCAGATAAAATTGATCCAGGCCAGTAAAAACACAAGCTCAGTGGCCCAAGGGGCCAGTAATTAAAAATCTAAAACGTAGAGCCCTGATGGGGTAGTGTGTAATATGAGAATCTAATGCCCACCAGGGGGGTGGAATGCTACCCCAAGGGTCTGCATTCAGTTCTCATTTCTCACACAGTACCTCATGCAGTATTTTTTATAATCTCTGGTGAGCAATGTTTCCCCGGGTGAAGTGAGCGAGAGAGAGAAGACAGCAGCTATGCGAGGTTCGGTTGGAATTGCTTTCAGTTTGACGGCTTGCGCTGAATACGGGTCACTCTGTTGCTGATGTCAATGAACGTGTTTCCTGAATCAACCAGCCATGTATTACGGGAAATATCAACTGAATGATCCCACTGAAAAAAATCGCTCACCAGTTATTGTCCTGTGCTTGCGTTGTGCTGCATGTGCCCTACCTTGCTAGTGCTGAGGTCCATGGGGTGTGCTGCACTTGTATTGTGCTGTACTGTTGTCCTGTGCTTGCACTGTACTGTCCTGTACTTGATTGTGCTATACCATACTGTACTGGATTGTCATGTGCTTACACTGTGCTGTGCTGTCCTGTGCTTGCATTGTGCTGTACTGTGCTTGTATGGTGCTATGCTGTACTGTATTGTCCTGTGCTTGTTTTGTACTTGCATTGTGCTATACCGTACTGTACTGTCCTGTGCTTTATTGTGCTGCATGTGCCTACCTTGCTGGTGCTGAGGTCCATGGGGTGTGCTGCACTTGTATTGTGCTGTACTGTACTGTCCTGTGCTTGTATTGTGCTGTACTGTATTGTCCTGTGCTTGTTTTGTACTGTACTGTCCTGTGCTTTATTGTGCTGCATGTGCCTACCTTGCTGGTGCGGCGGTCCATGGGGTGTGCTGCACTTGTATTGTGCTGTACTGTACTGTCCTGTGCTTGTATTGTGCTGTACTGTATTGTCCTGTGCTTGTTTTGTACTGTACTGTCCTGTGCTTGCATTGTGCTATACCGTACTGTACTGCCCTGTGCTTTATTGTGCTGCATGTGCCTACCTTGCTGGTGCTGAGGTCCATGGGGTGCTTGATGAGGTCGTGATAGTCGTGCAGCCCCAGTGCAGAGGCGTCGACGGGCTTGTAGAAGGGCCAGGCGTAGGCGGCGTGCTTCTTGGAGAGCAGCTCCTTCAGGATGCCGCTGCAGTAGCGCAGCTGCTCCGACAGCTTGCCCCGCTTGGAGGGCTGGTGCTGCAGCTGCGAGTCCGGCAGGTCCTTGCGGGGTCTCTTGATCGGCCGGCCGCTCTCCCTCCTCCGCGCCGGGACCTTCGCCGCCTTCCCCTCGGGGGGCAGGGCCAGCGGGAGGGGCGAGGCCAGGGGGGAGGAGTCAGCGCTGTGGGGCGTTGGCATGGCGATGGTGGAGGGGGTGGTGGTATCAGCCTTCCGCTTCACTCCCTTCTTCTGCAGAGACAGAGAGACGAGTGAGCGGCACGCATTCCTTCACAGTAAAGGCAAGGTTCAAATATATACATGGTGGTGCGAGACACACTGACTGCATGTTCAACAAGTTAACAGCAGGCATGCACTGCAGATCAGCAGGAGTCCAACAACTCCACTCCCTTGGTGAAGTCTGTCTGCTTGGAAGTGTACGGCGTTAGTTTTGATTTGAGTGCAAGTTATGAATGGAGCTTGTATCTCAACTTCAATTCAATTTGGGTTTCCTACCCTGTAAGTAAGTGAATACGTACGTGTACTGCGTCTCTCCTTGGTGTGTGTGTGTGTGTGTGTGTGTGTATTTCTGTATGCAGTGTAACTGAACACATACATATACTGTCTCTCTCCTTGAACGTGTGTATTTGTATACAGGGTTGGGGTTAATGCCTGTTTTTCAATTCTAATTCCATTTCCTTTTTAAAATCAATTCCTAATCCCAATTTCCTTTCCCTTTTAATTCCAAACACATCATTGATCAAAATTGCAGTGTTTGTATTCTGTTAATCAGCTTGAAATCAGTTCAATTGAAGTCACTGTTAGTCAGTTAAATTGGTTTCAAATGAAAGCAGTTGAACAAATCACAACAATGTCTCTAAAATACCAATTCCTTCAAGAGAAATGGAAATGGTTGTAAAAAAGTTCTTGCAATTGGAATGGAAACAGGAATTAACCCCAACCCTGCTGCATGGTTTGCTCAGTGCGAGTGTCTGCATTGGGGCTGTGTGTGTAGAGAGGTCGTGCTAGCTTTTCTGTTCATGTGTTCCTGAAATACACACGCCCAATACCATCCATCCCATCCATTACATATACATTTTAACACAAAGGCTAAGAAACTCCAGGGACGTACATTTTGGTTCATGTTTATAAATGTTTAAACTGTGGCATGTAGTAGTTTTAAAAAAAATTCTGTGTGTATAGATATACATATAAACAGACACACTTTTCTTTGTTATATATACTAACAGCAGACCGTTCGCAGGACAGCGAGACAGGATTCTAAGCACTGTTTGCCTTCATCTACGTGTGTTTTAATTTTTCTGCATTCCAATAACAGCATCGCCGTGTCTTTTAAGCGAAGATTCTTGAAAAACTGTACATCCCTGCATATGTTTTTTTTTTGGGGTTTTTTCCCCCCCCCACACAGCACATCTTGCCGTCTCGATAAACAAGCCACGGACACTTCATTTCCCCACTCAATTATAAGAAATGATTTTTCATTTGTAGTACTCTTAGTCACAAGTAGATGTCTGAGATGCAGATGAGCAATCTTCTTCATGAGAATACCTTGAAGATGCTGACTGCTTAGCAAAAAACCTCCGACTGACAACAGACTTGCTGTCAGTGTGCACTCTGCAATATTCATTTTTAGGCTTAAAAAAATCTGTAAGGGCATCCCTGTTAAACTAGTGCGGAAATAACAAAAGAACAAAGTTAAATTAGGCGACTGCAAAAATGAATGAATGAGTTAACAGCAAGACTGGGATGAACAATTCACATAACTTGTCAGCTCTGTTTGAAATAAAATTAAAAGGGACCAGAATTAGGCTCAGGCAAGATATGAATGTAAAAGCAAAGATTGTTTTACAACTAACAGCTTTTTCTGAGTTTAATTATGTAACAGAATCAGCTAAATTTGTCACCTGATTAAAAATAAAACCCAAAAACTTCAAGCCCTACTAGTGTGTGTGTTCGCATTTACTTGTTTTATTTCTTAGCAATATGGACCTCTGTTAATATGGGGCATAACACATTTTAAAATAAAATACAGTGCATGGCGGGATACTATCGTATGAATTTCCACTGTTCATTGTGCTGCTAGGAACTGTAACTGAACTATTCGAATAGCTTTAGTGTGTGTATGTGCATTACACCCGACTAAACATGAAACGGTACTTCAGTGTGGACGCTAAAGTTCGAGCTGAATTAAAGTTTGAGTACGGTTATGTAGTGTGTACAGGGCCTAAAAGTAAATATCCTTAACCCTTAGCGGTCCATTTATTCAGCAGGTCAGGTCCAATTTATTTTCACATGCGCAGTTTATTTTAGACGCGTTGTTTAAAAGTATTTTATTTTCACAGTAAAACAGGTTTAAAAGGCACTGCATATCAACAGGACACTCAGTACTGCATCTCCAGCCCCGCCCCACCCATCGTTCTCTATTTTTCAAATAACTCTTAATGGTACATACCGATAAATCATCTCTTGATCACTCGTTTTATCACCAAACTCCTCAATAATGTGATCCAAGTCATTATTTTATTACTATAACATATTAAAAAAACTCTGCAAATGTCTGTGATATTCTTTGAGCGCTAGATGCGGAAGCAGCTATCTTGTTTATGTCTGTGTTATCTATGTGGTGTCGGGTCTATCAGTATTCATGAGATACGCCCCTTTTTTTCGGCTTCTCCTCTCGGCTCCTATCGGTCTCACTCGGCCATTGAATGGTTTTCTCGGCTTTTTCCGGAGAAAAAACGACCTGTTTTTTGCGTCTTTGATGATGTCGGACAGGGTCCGACATTGGACCAGAAAGGGAAAACTGCGATGTCAGACCAAGTCCGACATAGGACCAAAAAGGGTTAATATTTCTGTGTAAGCCAACTATGAGGCTTACTGCTGCCACCTACAGGACTGGAATGTACCCTTTAGCAAGCAAGTATTTTACTGTCATTGCTGCAGTGTAATAGATATGCAGTGTGTGTGTGTGTGTGTGTGTGTGTGTGTGTGTTTCTCTCACCTTGGTGATGGGCCGTGTTTCTCTCACCTTGGTGATTGTGTGTGTATGCAGCCTCTTACCTTGGTGATGGTGTGTGTGTGTGTGTGTGTATGCAGTCTCTCACCTTGGTGATGGGCTGTGTTGGCGCGGTGGGCATGCTGAGTATCTGCTGCGGAGGAGACAAGCTCTTGCTGAGGGGAGAGGTGTCCAGGATGGTGGCTGGGATCTCAGGGGTCGGGGGGGAGTACAGGTTAGTCTGAGAGACCGAGGAGACTGCAGGCACCTGGTGAGCCGTCGTCATGCCCCCAGAGAGAGCTGCAGCACAAAGAGAGGGGCACAGTCACACACAGGGCTCACACAGCAGCACACTGCATCAGCCAGCAGGGTCAGTGCAGAAGCACAGTCACACACAGGGCTCACACAGCAGCACACTGCATCAGCCAGCACGCTCAGTGCAGAATAACAGTCACACACAGGGCTCACACAGCAGCACACTGCATCAGCCAGCAGGGTCAGTGCAGAAGCACAAACAGTCACACAGCTCAACTCAACTCCCACAGAGGCATTCAATGACCAAGACGCAGTACTATAATATTTTGTTTTCCAACTAATTCAAATTGAAAAGTATATTAGTTTACATTTTGAATGACTATCTGAACATGAAACATGCTTGCCCCAGCACTGATGATCATCATTTTCCATTGGTTTTACCCCTCTGTATTCTCTTTCCTCTAGACCGAGCCCCGCCCCCAGCTCCTCACCTGCTGGTCTGCGCCCCTTGCCCGGTTTGCCCGGCTTGCCCCGCGGTGCTGGGGTGGGCAGCTCAATCTCCTCCTGGGGCATTTGAGCCACTTTCTGGAGGAAGACTTTCTCCAGGGACTGAGCCATCAGGACAATGTCGTCCGTGGGCTGCAAAAACACAAACGGGTTAATTTACCTTTACAAGCAATTCGACCAGCTAGTCCATCTGTAAGGACCCGTCTAGTGTGGTGTGTTTTTAAGAGACCTCAAGACTGTGTGTTTGTCTCACTATGTTAAATGAAACTTGAGAACATGTAGTGTTATCAGCAGGGCGTCTGTGTCCAGAGTCGATTGCTTTCAGGAGAGCTTGGGTCTGATCCTCTCACCGGGACCCTCCAGACCACTCACATCCCCCAGCAGAACAGAGGGGAGGGGAGCTCTCTCTATGAGTGAGGTCTCTCACCTTGCATAAGAAGCAGTGTGTGGGGTTTGTGTAGCTGTCTGTGTGTGTGTGTGTGTGTGTGTGTGTGTGTGTGAGATCAGCGCCTCTCACCTTGTTGTAGATGTAGCAGTTGGTGAACATGGTGTTGAAGTCCTGCATGCACTCACTGGCGCTGCGATAGTAGTTGTTCTCAAGCCGTTTCTTTATCGTCCCCATGTCCATAGGGTGCTTGATGATCTTGTGATAGTCCTGAGAGACAGGGGGAGGAGGTGGTTCATTACAGGCATTATAAAGGAGAGCCTCCTGAACACACACACACACACACACACACACACACACACCTTGCAGCCACCTCCAAGGGCTGGAATGCTCTTACACAGCAGGAATGAACTAAAACAACCCTGCCCAGGGTTACTGTGAGCTCCTCAAAGCTTGGTACCTTAACAGATTGCGCTCAAACCAGAAATAGCTCCAACTGTAAAGCAATAGTATTCTTAACCCTTAGCGGTCCATTTAATCAGCGCGTCAGGTCTAATTTATTTTCACATGCGCTGTTTAACTTTACACGCTCTGTTTAATGGTATTTTTTTTCACAGTATAACAGGTTTAAAAGGCACTGCATATCAACAGGACACTCAGTACTGCATCTCCAGCCCCGCCCCACCCCTTGTTCGCTGTATTTTTCACATACCTCTTCATAGTCGTGCATACTGATAAATCATCTCCTGATCACTCGTTTTATCACAAACTCCTCGATAATGCTATCCAAGTCATTATTTTATTACTATAACATCTCAAAAAGCTCTGCAAATGTCTGTGATATTCTTTGAGCGCTGGATGCAGAAGCAGCTATCTTGTTTATGTCCGTGTTAACTCTGCGGTGCAGGGTCTATGGGTATTGCTCAGACCCACCCCCCCCCCCCCCCCCCACCCCACACCCCACGGCTTCTCTCGGCTCCCATCGCTCTCACTCGGCCATTGAATGGTTTTCTCTGCTTTTTCCGGAGAAAAAACAATTAGAGACCTGTGTTGGATGTCTTTTTGATGATCGGACCGGAAGGGAATAATTGTAATATCAGACCTGGTGCCTTTTAAACCTGTTTTACTGTGAAAAAAATATTTAAACAGCGCGTCTAAAATAAACTGCGCGTGTGAAAATAAACTGGACCTGACGTGCCTGACACGCGCTGAATAAATGGAACGCTAAGGGTTAAGCGCAGCTCCCCCTCTATCTGAAGAGACACAATTGTCTCCTGAACTGATCCTCTAAACCCAGCAACACTCAAGCCTCTCTAACCGCTCTCCTATTGGACAGTGAATTATTTGTTGCTTTTTTTTTTTAAAAAAAAAAAACAGCCACGGCTCCTAGGGCCCTATGAAATCTGCGTTGTGGAGAACACGGATGGAATCACGGAATTCAGAGAAAAAAAAAACGGAATTAGGCACCCGAGGACATTACCACAAGATCAGTTTAAACAAACAAAATGTATATTTAAAAAATTACACTGAAACAGCGCGGTGTTTGTAGGACAAGAGGCTTCAAGGAGCACACGTCATGGGAATGCATGCTGTGTGTTTTTATTTTTGCACCTCTCAGACACCGCACACGACCGTGATTTTAACTGTACGAAAGCGCTGCCTCTCGTGCCGCTTCACTTGCTAGTTATCGTTATCGCTTGGGGGGGGAATGGAGTAAATTTAAGTTATAACCAGTGCTTCATTTGTGCGGGGCACAATACTCTTTCAAATAAACCTGTTGTGATTTTGAACGTGTGATTCTTAAGGATGGTATTACTGTCATTGCTTGCACCCTTTTGGACCAGCGATAAATTCTACAAAGCTGAGCAATGAGACACTGACAGCAAAAGGGCAGGGCAGTTTCCCAGTGATGTTTATAAATCTGTGGGGCATCATCGGTGAAAATAATTCACTGTTCAAGCACGTTACATAAATGCAATCATGGAAAATAAATAGAAACCTTTAAGGACTTAAACAACATTGTAGACTATTTTTAATGTCTGTATTAAAACACTAAAAGCACTACTCACACAGCCTGCTACTACAGTACAGTCCCTTTTGAACAGGAAGATCCCAATGTTCACACAGAGAAGATTTATGGCAGTGAAGCCATGGGCATAGCAGTAAATATAGAATTGATCACTTGGCTCCCTGCCTATCCATTTGCTTTGGAGCACCCCAAACTGCACAAAAAAAATACAACCCATTTTTTAAAGTTAACAATACTATTTTTCAATACAAATTAGATAAAACAATACTTTTAATTCAATGAACATGAACTCAAACCAAATGGAAAAAGCGAAGCCTGTAGATTTACAGTTTTGTGTTGTTTACCTTGCCTGCAGTGTGCACGAGTTCATTTAAATAAACCTAATTACATTTTTTAAAACAGTAAAAACAGAAATCCGAAAAAAATAAAATAAAATCTGAACAAATTAACACGGATTCCATGGGGCCCTAGGCTCCTATTGCTAGCCCTGAGCTGCAAGTACGCAAGCACAGAGATTCAGTCCCTGCATTTCTACACAGGGTGTTTAGCAAGGCTGCAAGGGAAGGGCTTTCTGCACTGACCAGGGCTCTGTACTTCAGAGCAGGGTCTTCAGCTGTTACCAGAGTCTCACACCCAGGCTAGGGAGGAAATAGAATGCACTTTACCAGGAGTCTGGATAGACAAGCAGAAATGGGAACCTATTGAACAGTTTTTTTTTCAACTGGGGGTTTGGGAGGGGGGGGTGACAATGTTTCAGCGGTTGTAAGTGAAGGATAGTCCTATCTATTATTATACTCCATATGAAGTCATTGTCATTACTGTATTAATATTTGAATTGTTCTAATAATCCCACAGGCAGATTGATCATGGCTGTGTCCACACAGACATGCATACAAAGCAATAGAACATGTTTTGGTAACTAGGATAGGTCTATCAGAGGATCCACACTATCCTCGTTTATAAGCTACAGTATTGTAATGGAGGAGGTCTATCAGAGGATCCACACTATCCTCGTTTATAAGCTACAGTATTGTAATGGAGGAGGTCTATCAGAGGATCCACACTATCCTCGTTTATAAGCTACAGTATTGTAATGGAGGAGGTCTATCAGAGGATCCACACTATCCTTGTTTATAAGCTACAGTACTGTAATGGGAGGTCTATCAGAGGATCCACACTATCCTTGTTTATAAGCTACAGTACTGTAATGGGAGGTCTATCAGAGGATCCACACTATCCTTGTTTATAAGCTACAGTATTGTAATGGGAGGTCTATCAGAGGATCCACACTATCCTTGTTTATAAGCTACAGTATTGTAACGGAGGAGGTCTATCAGAGGATCCACACTATCCTTGTTTATAAGCTACAGTATTGTAATGGAGGAGGTCTATCAGAGGATCCACACTATCCTTGTTTATAAGCTACAGTATTGTAACGGAGGAGGTCTATCAGAGGATCCACACTATCCTTGTTTATAAGCTACAGTATTGTAATGGAGGATGTCTGTCAGAGGATCCACACTATCCTTGTTTATAAGCTACAGTATTGTAATGGAGGATGTCTGTCAGAGGATCCACACTATCCTTGTTTATAAGCTACAGTATTGTAATGAAGAAGGTCTATCAGAGGATCCACACTATCCTTGTTTATAAGCTACAGTACTGTAATGGGAGGTCTATCAGAGGATCCACACTATCCTTGTTTATAAGCTACAGTATTGTAATGGAGGAGGTCTATCAGAGGATCCACACTATCCTTGTTTATAAGCTACAGTATTGTAATGGGAGGTCTATCAGAGGATCCACACTATCCTTGTTTATAAGCTACAGTATTGTAATGGAGGAGGTCTATCAGAGGATCCACACTACCCTTGTTTATATTCTTGTGTACTCACAGGCAGGCTGAGCCGGGACGCGTCCACGGGTTCGTGGAAGGGCCATGCGAAGTGGTGTCTCCACAACGCCTTGATCATGGCTCTCTGCAGGAACTGCAGCTGGTTGGTGAGGCGGCCGGGTCGGCTGGGGCTCCTCACCTCTGGCTGGGGGGGCGGGGGGGCAGGGTGAGGGTTCGAGTGGGGCAGGGCGGGGCTCTCAAACCCCTCGAACAGCAGAGAGGGCTTCCTGATGCGCTTCCCAGAGCTGTGCTCCGAGCCCACGCCCACTCCCACAGCCAGCATGGCAGTGCCAGCCTCCACAGGCAACCTGCAGACAGAGAGGGAGGGAGAGGTTAACACTTTAACAGAAGTGTTCAGTTTCCATTCGAGTACCTGGAACTTCAGGGTTTAACACATTTAAACTGAACACATACTGGCAGGGCTTGTAACCATCCAGAAACACCATCTACAGCAGGTACTGCAACACATACATCAGTGTGCAAGACTGGTTGAAACACTGCAGGATATGAACTGGCAGATCTATGAAAGTTCTGCAGATCACATCATCACAGATACCTGCCAAAACATGAACGAATAAGCTAGACCTGCCAGAAACAACAAGGACCCCAATTCCAGTGAATTCCATACTGCCTGCAGGGCTTTCCCAGGTAGGAAGGCATGACATCACCGAGTCACTCTGTCAGTCAGCCGTTCTCAAAACACACAGCAGCTCTCCTGCAGAGGACACGAGGCTCCTGCCTGAACTACACACTGCATTGGTTAGCATTAGTTAGGGTTAAATGAGACCTTGAAAACAAAAATGAATCAATGCACCTGTTAGAAGTCAGAAGATAAGGTGTGTGTAGTATTTATTTATTTTCTAAAAAGACTAAACCCCCAAAGCAGAATTGCTGTATAAAAACAAAGAAGGTTGTTAATAGAAAAGTCCAGGTCTGATTTCAGTGCCTTATCCAGGGCGACTTACAATTGTTATAAGATATCACATTATTTTTACATACAATTACCCATTTATACAGTTGGGTTTTTACTGGAGCAATCTAGGTAAAGTACCTTGCTCAATGGTACAGCAGCAGTGTCCCCCACCTGGGATTGAACCCACGACCCTCCAGTCAAGAGTCCAGAGCCCTAACCACTACTCCACACTGCTGCCAGCACATTTTATAGAAAATGTGCTGCACTTGGAAATCGGCAGTCACAAGAGCAGCCGATCAATGTATTTTCACAGGACATTAGATTTGAAATACACTTGTGTGCTATATGAAGCCTCTTCCTCAGAGGAAGGACGGGGTCCTCTTGTAAATCAACACAATGCACTGAACCCAACCCTGTATTTTACCCTGTATCCCCAACCGTTACATCCAGAATACTGCCATGGCACTGTCACTCTCCCCCAGCCTGCTCCCTCCCAGCAGGAGCGCTCACTGCCAGGGCACCGTCACACTCTCCCCAGGCCAGCTCCGCTCAGCTAACCCTGCTGCCTGCTCCCTCCCAGCGGGAGAGCTCACTGCCAGGGCACCGTCACACTCTCCCCCAGCCTGCTCCGCTCAGCTAACCCTGCTGCCTGCTCCCTCCCAGCAGGAGAGCTCACTGCCAGGGCACTGTCACTCTCCCCCAGCCTGCGCCGCTCAGCTAACCCTGCTGCCTGCTCCCTCCCAGCAGGAGAGCTCACTGCCAGGGCACTGTCACTCTCCCCCAGCCTGCGCCGCTCAGCTAACCCTGCTGCCTGCTCCCTCCCAGCAGGAGAGCTCACTGCCAGGGCACTGTCACTCTCCCCCAGCCTGCTCCTCTCAGCTAACCCTGCTGCCTGCTCCCTCCCAGCAGGAGAGCTCACTGCCAGGGCACTGTCACTCTCCCCCAGCCTGCGCCGCTCAGCTAACCCTGCTGCCTGCTCCCTCCCAGCAGGAGAGCTCACTGCCAGGGCACCGTCACTCTCCACCAGCCTGCGCCGCTCAGCTAACCCTGCTGCCTGCTCCCTCCCAGCAGGAGAGCTCACTGCCAGGGCACTGTCACTCTCCCCCAGCCTGCGCCGCTCAGCTAACCCTGCTGCCTGCTCCCTCCCAGCAGGAGAGCTCACTGCCAGGGCACTGTCACTCTCCCCCAGCCTGCTCCTCTCAGCTAACCCTGCTGCCTGCTCCCTCCCAGCAGGAGAGCTCACTGCCAGGGCACTGTCACTCTCCCCCAGCCTGCGCCGCTCAGCTAACCCTGCTGTCTGCTCCCTCCCAGCGGGAGAGCTCACTGCCAGGGCATGCTGTGCTGCACAGTGCTGGCACTCTCACCCTCTCTCCCAGCCTGCTCTGGCTCAGCTGGCACTTCTGATTCAAATTCTAACCCACAGAAAGGAGACCAGGGCAGGCCTGATGACAATGGACCTCCAAGACTATGGATTGTTATTGATAAGTGGCTCTTGAACAAGGAATAAACCCAGAGTGAAGCTTCATTTACAAGACTGGCAAGGGGTCCAGCAGCAGAGCTGAATACACAAAACCACAAGACTGGCAGACTAGAAGAGCATGATTCTACATTACATCTGGGATCAGAACAAGCTACACTGCTCGTGCACCAAACCTATACATGCAAATCTGAATGCAGAGTTAGTGCTCCAGGTTTTTTACGGCAGGGAAAAGCTTAGGAGCAACAATTTAGTCAGAGATGTTAATCTGGAGGAATTAGCTTTGGCATACCTGAAAAATCTCCAGTCTAGACACAGTGTGCTAAAGAGCCACAAGTCTAAAGAGGTCTTTACATCCTACAGCAGCTCAGAAGGGACCCCTCCTTTATAGGTGTAACATCACAGGCAACACAGACTTCCAGTTGAATAACACGGTCTGATAAGCAGACTGCGAGGGACAATTGAGACTGCCCATCACACACCAGAGTGGACACGGACTGACCTCTGCATCTTCATTCTTCCACCTTCCATCTGTTATGATGCCAATAAAGACCAAATGCTTTATTACAATCAAATGCATTTACTGTAAGAGTCCTGTCTAACCTCATAGTGCCTGTGCAGCCCTACTGTCCTGAACTGAACCTGTGCTGATCTGAGGGAAGGACTGTATCTGGTTTACAGTGCCTGTGCAGACCTGAGCGAAGGACTATCTTGTTCATAGTGCCTGTGCAGCCCTACTGTCCTGAACTGAACCTGTGCTGATCTGAGGGAAGGACTGTATCTGGTTTACAGTGCCTGTGCAGACCTGAGCAAAGGACTGTATCTGGTTCATAGTGCCTGTGCAGCCCTACTGTCCTGAACTGAACCTGTGCTGATCTGAGGGAAGGACTGTATCTGGTTTCCATTCAAAACAAACACTGCTCTGGAAAAAAATGCATTTCTACTCTTTTCAAACAGAAGGGTCTCATGTAGTTTACAGCTGAAAACAGGCCGTCACGCTGCTGCCGGAAGGCACCCCACTGCCCCTCCTACAGGGTTAATGGTCACTTCAGAGGCCCCAATACCTGCACTGCCTCCCAGGCACATACAGGCCGTTAACATAACTGTCAGATCTGATACTGCTGGGTAGCCATGACAACAGCACAACAGAGCCCGGGAGAGGTCCTGGCTGTACTGTATTGCTGGATAACACACAAGTATTTGCTTGGAGTCTACTTGAATCTCTTAATAGACATTACACACCTTGACTAGCACCTGTTTGCTGCAGCTCCACCGTACACAGATACACACTGCAGGTGTAAGAATGCAACACTAGGTGTAGATGGGCTCCAGCTGAAGGGCAGTGTGGCTAAACAGCTAATCCTTTAATGACCCAGGACTCCTGTAACCATGGATCTGCTGTTACAGTTGCTATGGAAACATGTTGCTATGGATACATTGTGGCAACAAGGGAGGTAGGCTTCTAGCCTACCATGAAAGATTGAGGAAGACAAAATCCTGATGCCATTGCAGGAGCCCTAAACACAGGATGAAGAGCTGAAAGGACTGGGAACAGGATATCCTTCTGGGATGAATCCCACTGCTGTGTGACTGAACTGAACCAATCAAAGCGTTTGACCCAAGAGTACCAACTGCAAAAAACAGACTGCAACACCAAAACAGAAGATCTCTCCAAAAAAATATTACTTCTACTCCATCTGATGTTAGAAATCAGATTAGATTATCCATAACTACAAAAACAATGGTGCAGGAGATTTAGAAATATTAAAAGAAACTAAGACATCGAGAAAGACTTCCTTCAGCTCAGCACATTTATCAAACACAATGTACACAAGTCCATTTCAGTATTACCAAGTAGATCGTGTCAGCTAGACAGGTACTTCATCTGCATGTCCAAGCAAGCTCAAGACCTATTTGTAAGGACACCAGGCGTGGACAAGGAGACACAAGCCCCATTCTCACTGCAGCTCTCCACAGCACAGTGCTGCTCATGAGCAGTGCAAACCTCTTCTCTCAACTGGAAACTCAACTACCAAATAGTACACCTTTAAAAGTACACTTAAATAAGAGACACATTGAATCTGGATTGGTATTTTATTAAGCATGAGCTTTAGTGTCAGCAGTGCTCAGATCATACACGCTAGAGCAGTTGCATGATAGAGTATGACCTCAAATGCCTTCTGACCTTTACCTGAGGTCACAAATACTGAGCAGCCGGTTTAAATATAACATTACAAAATAAGCAACACGAAAGGTACATGGCAATCCAACCAATTCAGCTTCTCACATTAATTAAAAACAACCATCGATACTCAACGCCTTAATCCATAGACACGTTACACCAAAATTAAATAAAAAACGAATCTTATTTAAGCCATCAATACTTTAATCATTAAAAAAATAGTACATGTTATTTATTTGGTTACATTTGTTTATAAAAATACGTTTGACAACAAGTACCTCTTAAATATTCTTTAAAGAAATCAATTTATAAAGCTGTTTTAATATTAATTAAATAAACTGGCCCACAGATTTGTTTACCATGACGCAACACACCAATCCAAAGCACATGTCGAAACGGCCCCAGTCACTTGCGGAGTGTTTGTAAACAAGCCTCGAATCACCCAATAACGAGCCCGTTTAAACACAGAGGAGAGCAGCCATTAGACACGACACAGAAAAAACAACGAGCTTCTGCGTTGAACCTGGAGCCGTGCGGGTCTGCTGCTGTGTATCAAACACACACACACACTGACCCGGAGCGCGAACACGCCCATTCAACAAACCACATGCAATATCCACAAACACACCGGCCATGGAGAGGAATCACAAGCAGCAACTTCAACACGAACCCCAAACTACATGCAATATCCACAAACACACCGGCCATGGAGAGGAATCACAAGCAGCAACTTCAACACGAACCCCAAACTACATGCAATATCCACAAACACACCGGCCATGGAGAGGAATCACAAGCAGCAACTTCAACACGAACCCCAAACTACATGCAATATCCACAAACACACCGGCCATGGAGAGGAATCACAAGCAGCAACTTCAACACGAACCCCAAACTACATGCAATATCCACAAACACACCGGCCATGGAGAGGAATCACAAGCAGCAACTTCAACACGAACCCCAAACTACATGCAATATCCACAAACACACCGGCCATGGAGAGGAATCACAAGCAGCAACTTCAACACGGACCCCAAACTACATGCAATATCCACAAACACACCGGCCATGGAGAGGAATCACAAGCAGCAACTTCAACACGAACCCCAAACCACATGCAATATCCACAAACACACCGGCCATGGAGAGGAATCACAAGCAGCAACTTCAACACGAACCCCAAACTACATGCAATATCCACAAACACACCGGCCATGGAGAGGAATCACAAGCAGCAACTTCAACACGAACCCCAAACTACATGCAATATCCACAAACACACCGGCCATGGCGAGGAATCACAAGCAGCAACTTCAACACGAACCCCAAACTACATGCAATATCCACAAACACACCGGCCATGGAGAGGAATCACAAGCAGCAACTTCAACACGAACCCCAAACCACATGCAATATCCACAAACACACCGGCCATGGAGAGGAATCACAAGCAGCAACTTCAACACGAACCCCGAAACGAATAAAAACCACACCGTCAATGTGATGCGAGACCCCCAAAACAAATGCAATGACGAGTAAGACGCCAGCAACAGGAGGGGTAATATTTCAAAACGCAACGCCAGAACACAAGTCTAAACCGAGTGATGCATTACCCTACTCCACTTATTAAAATAAACACTGTATATTTAATTCATTATGATGGGTTAACCCTCAAAAAACAGGTTCCCTACAAAAACGTTAACCTCCAATATGTGGATCACTACCAAATAGCACACACTGCCGGAACACGTTACCAAAGAAATGAGTAAACGCGTACATAATTATTAAATTATATATAAAATGCACTGCTTTACAACTTCATGTTTGCAAACCCGACTCACTGGAACCGCATCTAAGCATGTTAAATACGTGCACTGGCTTATCATACACATGAAGGAGAGGATCACAATAACGAACCGCGTATTCCTGCCAGGTACTGAACACACGGTACACAACGACACGTCGAGGCAGACACATACATCACTTACACGAAAATTACTAAAAACGGGGAATAAATTACAAATAAAATGCAAGTCACAAAAGACAAAGCAACAACCGAGGCGCCTGCAGTGTAACTCCAAACGCGCCGGCACCTCCGCAATGGGAAGACATAACATATATAAAACAATAACAGAAAACAAGCCGATACCCCGACGCCAGACCGAGCGACACCGCCGAGTCCCATTCCGGAGTGCAATGCGTTAGGCATCCTGCTTCCAAGTGCCGCTGTTTTCAATTATATCCCGGGAATATCAATAACATACACAACACAGCGGCGGCGGCGGCCGGGAACACAATCACAAGAGCACAGAAAATGGCGGCGCTGCGGGAGCCAAGAACAGCGGTACCATCCAATATCAAAATCACTTTCCACGACACACACCGCACATACCCGACAAATACTCCCGGAATATTATACCGGAGCTGTTCCTAAATACGTCAACAGGGTTTATATCTCAGTGGAAGTTTGTTTTGGGTCCGGATGGAGCCGGATGCTAGCGGTGGTCCTTTTTCTCAAAATTCAAATATATTCCAACGGGGGGTCGATACAGAATACATCCGTATTGTTTAGATATAATGCATTTCATAACTCCAAGAGCATCGGGCTAGATCACAAGCTTGGGGTCTGATGCTCCGATCGGTACCTGTCGATTGGCGGATTAACGGCCGTTTCCATTCGGATGGATCCGGATTCTGCCGCCGTCCGCTGTCGGGTCTCCTTTTTTTTTTTTTTCAAGCTTCTCTCCTATCTCCTCCAGTTCTCCGCTTCAGCGAAATGGCGCGGCTCCGCCTGCGTCCCGCTGTTTATAAAACCACCTACGACGCTGATTGGGTGCTACACGGATCGCCGTTTAAAATACCTCAGCATTTCATAGGCGCCTCGAGCTTTCAATCAAAGAAGCCACGCTTTGTTATACCCAAGCCCGCCCAGTATTCATACTCCCAATCACATTAGCTGCTTGCGACTGTCCATCATTCTTTCTCTCAGCATCTACTGGCTTGTCTGGAAGCAATTCATCCACTACATCTTCTGAGTGGTCACTCTTAACGTCCGTCACTAAAAATGAATCCACCCAATTCGGTCCCACCCCCTGTGTCTCCGCCCGAAACATTACGTCAATTGTGGGAGAATTATGTTTTGTGATTGGCTGCGGGGTCCAGGCGCAGGCGGCTTGTGCAATTTGTAGTTCTGCGATTGGACAGTCGAGCCGGTCACGCGAATCCGACGGTTGACTCACAACTCGGTCTCGAGACGGTTTTGTTCTCCGCAATTTTGGTTTTCTGAGAGAGAGAGAGAGGAGAGTCGCCATTTTAAAGCACCGAGTGAAACGCCCAAATATAGAGATTCGGATTTTAAACCCACAGCTTTAGCCTAAAATCGAGAAAAGAAAGTTAATTCGTACACATTGTGGTTAGTGGGGTGTTCTAGTTTTGAAAAAAAAAATTGTAGTGTATTTTTAATAGCGTAGTTCCCTCTAGCTTGTTTCCTTTTTCTTTTCTAACAGATCTGTTGTGCATTTGTCTTCATATTGTTACACATCACCACATTTGTTTTGTCATTCCGCATTAAACAGAAATGCACAAATACAATCCATCAAATACGCACACGAATTAACTGCTTATCACACTGTCCGTTTTGTGACTTAATGCAGATAATAAAAGGTGTTGTACTATATAAGAGGTAAGTTATACGGTAAAAAAAAAATCGGATATAATGTTTAGAATTGCTTTGCGAACAGCCGTCCCTCAGCAGCAGTAAGTTTGTGCACTGCCATTGTTTTTGTCATCTTGTTTAATAAGATATTTTTAAGATTATTTGCTGACAATCAAAGGCCTAATACTGTTCTGCTAAGCCGCCCCTCCTTGATTTTACACGAGACGAAACCATTTTCTTGTGCATAACATCGGGTTTGTGAGGGCACAGAGGTTTGCTTTGTTCGGTAACTATGCAATATATTGTAATATAATCAACTACAAGGTTAAGGAAGTCGAGGGTTTTATTTATTTTTAATAAATGTACAGCTGACCGAATGTAAATCCACAGTGGCGTACCGCCTGAAGGCTGCACAATGACGCAGCATTTCTGCCCTTTGTCCTTCGGTCCGCTTCCCGTCCTAATTTATACATCGGGTTTCAATAAAATAAAATAAATAAATAAATGCCGTGATATGAATCCAGCGCCTGCTTGTTTAATCTAGAAATATTGAAAAAACGTGAATTGACTTTAGCCACATTCAAAATCTGAAACGAGGATGTTTCAATTCGTGCAAAACAAGAGCTGCTAGGCCGCACGACCTCATCGGGCCACACAACTACAAACTAACAAATATTTATATACACGAAAAAGTAGAGAGAACAATACAGTACAGATTTTTAGTACAGTATTTAATAAACGTAATACATTGCTGAATATTTTATCGGTACTGTGTATTCAGTGGTTTGTGCCATAATAACCAATATAAACAAAAACACATCTGTTGTACTTGGTCAGTGCTGGGTTTGCAGGCAAACGTGATTAATATAAAAAAAACGCTCGATTCTGTAAAGAATCGCACTTCTGTGTGTGTTTTTTTAAAGGGTTTTGTATAAATCAGCTTAGCAAGTGAAGAAAGCGACCACCCATCCCCCATGCGCCAAGGTTAACCAGCTCCAAAGCAATGCCTCCACGGCTGATAAACACGGAGTTACACCAGCATCACCCTGCTCTGCACACTCTTATAAAAACACCTGACACCCCCCAGAGTCTACCCAATCCTTTAAAACATATCAACACAACACGAGGAGCTGTCTTTAATGAAGTTTAACCCACACAACCCAACTGAACTGCACTCTCCTGTGAATGGTGCAGGGCTTGTGAGCACTTTAAAAAGAAAGTTTCACTTTTAATTAAGCCACACGAATGAGATTTCTTTTTTTTTAAGATCTGCGGTATTGTTTAAGCTTCTTTCAGACCTGTCCGTCATCCAAGACTCGACCCCTCATTGGACGACGCGGGACACGTGATGCGAACGGTTTGCGAATTCCCAAGACAAAATCGTCGAAAACGCTCACCTTTTTCGAGGAAAACTGTACAATCCATCTGAAACACGAACGATTTTCACTCCATCTTTCGGGTTTGGCCACGAAACCCGTGTTTTCTGTGAAGAAAAGTCGTGATAACCCGCTAAACGATAACAAAGGGCAATTTCCAGATACGTCAGCAGCGTCCCAATTGGTCAGCCGACGCCACGTGACACGACTGGAACTAAAACCCGATTTTTCGGCGTTAAAACCTCCGTTTTTCTCACGGGTTTCTTATCCATTGTGTTTTTTCTTGAAATATCCATCGTGTGAGGTTAGTTGCTGGCCGCTCCCTCGATTTTCCAGCGGGTCCCGGTGCTTGCGCGGTCCTCCCCCCTTTAGGCTCTGATTCGGGTTAATGTCAGCATGGCTTCCAGGGCTGCAACTCACACTGCGCATGCGCCGTCTCGATGGCAAAGGCTGCGGAAGAGCTGCGCAGGCGCGTTAGTCGTGACCCGACCCTTCCCCCACTCCACTAAACACACATGCGCTTCTTTACCAGACACATCATCATGACTGTGGTTTAATTTAGCGGGACCATTAGGCAAACAAGCAGAGCCTCTGCCTTTTGAGTGATAATATACAGCCTCGTCTATATTGTTATGAGCACAATGCAATTCAATACACTGATAATATACAGCCTCGTCTATATTGTTATGAGCACAATGCAATTCAATACACGTCTGATACAAACTCGTACAGCTGCTTAGTAAAGTTCTCTGTCACACACATACATGTGGTTGAACGGGAATAGTTTGAAACAATAGCTTTTGAAGGGATGAACCAAATGAATCAGACACACGAATCTGTTTTTAAACTGACCACTCAATCCCTATTTTAATGAAACTGAACAACTTATACTGCACTAGAAAGTCATGTTTAAATCTTGATGTGTGTATTTGGGGTAATAGTAATCTCTCTTTCGTGTTTAAAAGTGTTAAATGTGCTTAGCTTTTGTTTTTGAAGTTACAGTAATGTTCAGCTCAGTGATGTCCCACCCAGTGAAAATGCAAGGCTCCAGTGAGACATGCAGGACCACACATTGCTGTTTTAAAGCAAGAGCTGTGCTTGGATGAGCTGGTCTGTGAATGCCTTGCACAGAACATGCAGAGAGCTGTGCTTGGATGAGCTGGTCTGTGAATGCCTTGCACAGAACATGCAGAGAGCTGTGCTCGGATGAGCTGGTCTGTGAATGCCTTGCACAGAACATACAGTGAGCTGTGCTTGGATGAGCTGGTCTGTGAATGCCTTGCACAGAACATGCAGAGAGCTGTGCTTGGATGAGCTGGTCTGTGCATGCCTTGCACAGAACATGCAGAGAGCTGTGCTTGGATGAGCTGGTCTGTGAATGCCTTGCACAGAACATGCAGAGAGCTGTGCTTGGATGAGCTGGTCTGTGAATGCCTTGCACAGAACATGCAGAGAGCTGTGCTTGGATGAGCTGGTCTGTGAATGCCTTGCACAGAACATGCAGAGAGCTGTGCTTGGATGAGCTGGTCTGTGAATGCCTTGCACAGAACATGCAGAGAGCTGTGCTTGGATGAGCTGGTCTGTGAATGTCTTGCACAGAACATGCAGAGAGCTGTGCTTGGATGAGCTGGTCTGTGAATGCCTTGCACAGAACATGCAGAGAGCTGTGCTTGGATGAGCTGGTCTGTGAATGCCTTGCACAGAACATGCAGAGGGATATGGAAGGCCATCCGTGTCAAAAACGCGTTATTTAGTACGTGTTCAAATATTTAGTACACGCATTGATTTGGACAAATCAGAATACATAAAAAACTATGCATCATTCTAAATAAATGTGAATTAACGACACATTTTCTACGTAGGGAAAAGTGTAAAAATGTGCATTATAAATATCATATGGGAGATACTGAAATTGAAGAAGGAATCTATGAAAAAGACCAATGAGTTTATGTTGACTCAGAAATGTCTTCCTCTAGACAATGTGGGGAAGCTAAAAAAGGCCAACAAGATGCTCAGATATATTGTGAAAAGTGTTGAATTTGAATCAAGGGAAGTAATGTTAAAACTTTACAATGCATTAGTAAGACCTCACCTAGAATATTGTGTTCAGTTCTGGTCACCTCGTTACAAAAAGGATATTGCTGCTGTAGAAAGAGTGCAAAGAAGAGCGAGCAGAATTATCCCGGGTTTAAAAGGCATGTCGTATGCAGACAGGCTAAAAGAATTGAATCTATTCAGTCTTGAACAAAGAAGACTACGCGGCAATCTGATTCAAACATTCAAAATCCTAAAAGCAATGTCGACCCAGGGGACTTCTTTGACCTGAAAAAAGAAACAAGGACCAGGGGTCACAAATGGAGATTAGATAAAGGGGCATTCAGAACAGAAAATAGGAGGCACTTTTTTACACAGAGAATTGTGAGTGTCTGGAACCAACCCCTCAGTAATGTTGTTGAAGCTGACACCCTGGGATCCTTCAAGAAGCTGCTTGATGAGATTCTGGGATCAATAAGCTACTAACAACCAAACAAGCAAGATGGGCCGAATGGCCTCCTCTCGTTTGTAAACTTTCTTATGTTCTTATGTCATTTTACCGGCATGCAGTGTAATTACAAAGGTAGCCAAACCCCTCCGGGTAACATCTTTTTAATTTCAGACATGAAACGCTTAAAAAATCAAGAAGGAAAATTGCAAACCATGGCGGCGAGAGATTTTCTTCTACGCTGCAAATCTAGATTTGCTGAGTGCTGCCGACTTCTTGAGACAGACCGTGTTGAGCGTGACACGGTTCAGTTTGTATTGACTTCTTGAGACAGACCGTGTTGAGCGTGACACGGTTCAGTTTGTATTGACTTCTTGAGACAGACCGTGTTGAGCGTGACACGGTTCAGTTTGTATTGACTTCTTGAGACAGACCGTGTTGAGCGTGACACGGTTCAGTTTGTATTGACTTCTTGAGACAGACCGTGTTGAGCGTGACACGGTTCAGTTTGTATTGACTTCTTGAGACAGACCGTGTTGAGCGTGACACGGTTCAGTTTGTATTGACTTCTTGAGACAGACCGTGTTGAGCGTGACACGGTTCAGTTTGTATTGACTTCTTGAGACAGACCGTGTTGAGCGTGACACGGTTCAGTTTGTATTGACTTCTTGAGACAGACCGTGTTGAGCGTGACACGGTTCAGTTTGTATTGACTTCTTGAGACAGACCGTGTTGAGCGTGACACGGTTCAGTTTGTATTGACTTCTTGAGACAGACCGTGTTGAGCGTGACACGGTTCAGTTTGTATTGACTTCTTGAGACAGACCGTGTTGAGCGTGACGCGGTTCAGTTTGTATTGACAATGTACACAATAGGTTTTTATTTTCTAATTATATTTATTTCAGTTTTACACTAAAATATTGACTTACAATAGCCAATATTAGATTGAATGTCAGATCTTTCAACACTTGTTTAAAATTTCATATTAGTTCCAGTGGGGTTACCCCTGGATTAAAGTGATTTCTGAGGCTCTGAAAGCGGTGGTTGATGCTTGTCTCGGAGGGTCCGGGTCTGTCCATCTTTCACTAGACTTTACACATTGGGAGGGAATGGCAGATGTAAGGTGACCTTTAATTAGATTGTTTATTACACATACTATTTTCTTTAAATTAATTGTTTCTCATTTCATTTTCACCGATCTGATTGGCCAAATTAGTATGTGTAATAACTAGAATTACAACACATACTAAAGTCAAATGAGAACGTGTACTAAATATCTGAAACGTGTTCTAAATGAATAACGTGTTTGTGACACGTATCACTCCAGGAATCTGCAGGATTCGAACAAGCATGACTGCAGAGACTGTACTAGACAGGCATGCAATCCCTGCTCTGCGTGTTGTCCGTGCACTTCTTCATCTGAACTCTGTTCTGGTCTGGATTCATCCTCGTTTAACCCTGTGTGTTTGTTTTGCAATAGTTTTAGTTATTATCATACATTTGCCAGGCCCTGAATACAGTAAAGGCAAATGCAGTAAAATATCCTACAGCTGTTCATGTTAGTTTTTCGGTTACAGTGTAGAAGAAACATTCTACCCAGTCATTCTGGCTTCACTGATAATGTGACTTGATTGAAGTTTTCTAAAAGTAGTGGATCCTGGTGAGGGCATGCAATGGGTTCAGTGGAGAGGTGTTTTACACAGTGCTGGTGAGGGCATGCCGGGTTCAGTGGAGAGGTGTTTTACACAGTGCTGGTGAGGGCATGTAATGGGTTCAGTGGAGAGGTGTTTTACACAGTGCTGGTGAGGGCATGCAATGGGTTCAGTGGAGAGGTGTTTTACACAGTGCTGGTGAGGCATGCAATGGGTTCAGTGGAGAGGTGTTTTACACAGTGCTGGTGAGGGCATGCAATGGGTTCAGTGGAGAGGTGTTTTACACAGTGCTGGTGAGGGCATGCAATGGGTTCAGTGGAGAGGTGTTTTACACAGTGCTGGTGAGGCATGCAATGGGTTCAGTGGAGAGGTGTTTTACACAGTGCTGGTGAGGGCATGCAATGGGTTCAGTGGAGAGGTGTTTTACACAGTGCTGGTGAGGGCATGCTATGGGTTCAGTGGAGAGGTGTTTTACACAGTGCTGGTGAGGGCATGCAATGGGTTCAGTGGAGAGGTGTTTTACACAGTGCTGGTGAGGGCATGCAATGGGTTCAGTGGAGAGGTGTTTTACACAGTGCTGGTGAGGGCATGCAATGGGTTCAGTGGAGAGGTGTTTTACACAGTGCTGGTGAGGCATGCAATGGGTTCAGTGGAGAGGTGTTTTACACAGTGCTGGTGAGGGCATGCAATGGGTTCAGTGGAGAGGTGTTTTACACAGTGCTGGTGAGGGCATGCAATGGGTTCAGTGGAGAGGTGTTTTACACAGTGCTGGTGAGGGCATGCAATGGGTTCAGTGGAGAGGTGTTTTACACAGTGCTGGTGAGGGCATGCAGGGTTCAGTGAAGAGGTGTTTTACACAGTGCTGGTGAGGGCATGCAGGGTTCAGTGGAGAGGTGTTTTACACAGTGCTGGTGAGGGCATGCAATGGGTTCAGTGGAGAGGCAGCCAATCAGCTTCCAGCTCTAGCGGGCACTAATAGACAGTAGATGCCCGTATGAACGTCTCAGCACCAACTGTGAATCAGATTTAAAATCAATCCGTGCAAGTCCTGGCTTTCTTTTTGATTTTTAGTATCTTTTAAGCGTATTTCACTATTGGACAGTAAATACTAAGCAAAGACACAATTGGTCCAAATTAATTTATTATTCACCAAAACTAGCCAATCAATAATTTGCATTGATGAAAGCAACCAATCCTGTAAGTTACCTGCAAGTGCCGAGAGCCAATCACAGACTGTCAGCTCGACTGGAGTCACAGACACAGTATCTTTCAACAACAACAAAGCGAGACGCGGACAGTTCAGTAATATTGCTCCATTCATACAGATTCAGGAGAGAGAGGCTTTGACTGACGGCAGAAACATGGTGAGTTAGGAGGCGTTTTAGAGTGGTATTTAATGAGAGATTGTATTGGGAGTTCAGACTCTATTTAATGAGAGATTGTATTGGGAGTTCAGACTCTATTTAATGAGAGATTGTATTGGGAGTTCAGACTCTATTTAATGAGAGATTGTATTGGGAGTTCAGACTCTATTTAATGAGAGATTGTATTGAGAGTTCAGACTCTATTTAATGAGAGATTGTATTGGGAGTTCAGACTCTATTTAATGACAGATTGTATTGGGAGTTCAGACTCTATTTAATGACAGATTGTATTGGGAGTTCAGACTCTATTTAATGAGAGATTGTATTGGGAGTTCAGACTCTATTTAATGACAGATTGTATTGGGAGTTCCGACTCTATTTAATGACAGATTGTATTGGGAGTTCAGACTCTATTTAATGAGAGATTGTATTGGGAGTTCAGACTCTATTTAATGAGAGATTGTATTGGGAGTTCAGACTCTATTTAATGAGAGATTGTATTGGGAGTTCAGACTCTATTTAATGACAGATTGTATTGGGAGTTCAGACTCTATTTAATGAGAGATTGTATTGAGAGTTCAGACTCTAATGAGAGATTGTATTGGTAGTTCAGACTCTATTTAATGAGAGATTGTATTGGGAGTTCAGACTCTATTTAATGAGAGATCGTATTGTTAGTTCCGACTCTATTTAATGAGAGATTGTATTGGGAGTTCAGACTCTATTTAATGAGAGATTGTATTGGGAGTTCAGACTCTATTTAATGAGAGATTGTATTGGGAGTTCAGACTCTATTTAATGAGAGATTGTATTGGGAGTTCAGACTCTATTTAATGACAGATTGTATTGGGAGTTCAGACTCTATTTAATGAGAGATTGTATTGGGAGTTCAGACTCTATTTAATGAGAGATTGTATTGGGAGTTCAGACTCTATTTAATGAGAGATTGTATTGAGAGTTCAGACTCTATTTAATGAGAGATTGTATTGAGAGTTCAGACTCTAATGAGAGATTGTATTGGGAGTTCAGACTCTATTTAATGACAGATTGTATTGGGAGTTCAGACTCTATTTAATGACAGATTGTATTGGGAGTTCAGACTCTATTTAATGAGAGATTGTATTGGGAGTTCAGACTCTATTTAATGAGAGATTGTATTGAGAGTTCAGACTCTATTTAATGAGAGATTGTATTGGGAGTTCAGACTCTATTTAATGACAGATTGTATTGGGAGTTCAGACTCTATTTAATGACAGATTGTATTGGGAGTTCAGACTCTATTTAATGACAGATTGTATTGGGAGTTCAGACTCTATTTAATGAGAGATTGTATTGGGAGTTCAGACTCTATTTAATGAGAGATTGTATTGGGAGTTCAGACTCTATTTAATGACAGATTGTATTGGGAGTTCAGACTCTATTTAATGACAGATTGTATTGGGAGTTCAGACTCTATTTAATGACAGATTGTATTGGGAGTTCAGACTCTATTTAATGACAGATTGTATTGGGAGTTCAGACTATCGTACACAAACTGTTCAGTAATTGCCCCGTCATTCAGGCAATGTCCAAATTATAAACAGGATTTTAAAACCCTAACAAGTTGATACAAAATAAAAACTGATTTACTAAATAAAAATGAATAGTTTTTTTCTCTTTATATGTATGTCATCCTTGTTTTTTTATTTTAAAAATGTTCGGGACTATTTTCTTAGAACGTCTTTACTCAGTGGAAAGGTAACCGACGAATCAGTACAAGTTCAAGGTAAATCTGGTTTAAGGTTTTTTTTTTTTAAATAAAGAAAACAATGGTAAAATCACTTTCTAACAGAGATAGTGCCTTCTCGATGAGGGCTCTACTGTGTGATAATTGACCTTGACTTTCGTTAGGGCCCTCGACTTCGGCTCGAAAGGCATAACTCCCGTCGCGGTCAACTATCACATGGTAGAGCCCGCATCAGCGGGCACTGCCGCTTAATCTGAATCTACAAACTACATGTGCAGCGTGTTTCATAAACATCATGTTCATTAGAGAATAAGATGAGTTCAGCTGGTGGAGAATAACACTGAACTGGCAGATCACGTGAATGTGTACCTGTGTGTACTGCTGCAGAGACTTCTGCTGCGGTTGCTAAGGAAGCCCAGTCTGGTTGCCATGTGTGATGTCAAACCACGTTGCCAGGCAGCATAACAACAAAGGGCAGCAATGGTAAAGGTAGACTGGGTGAATTAAGAACACATTACCACATGTAAGGTGCCTGTAACTTACCAAGATAAAAATAAACATCTAGGTATGACAAGAATGAAAAATACAGTGAAATGAAGCAGTCTGCTGTATTAGTGAAGCATGCTGAATGCAGTGTGAGTGTGCTGTATTAGTGAAGCATGCTGAATGCAGTGTGAGTGTGCTGTATTAGTGAAGCATGCTGAATGCAGTGTGAGTGTGCTGTATTAGTGAAGCATGGTGAATGCACAGTGTGAGTGTGCTGTATTAGTGAAGCATGCTGAATGCAGTGTGAGTGTGCTGTATTAGTGAAGCATGCTGAATGCACAGTGCGAGTGTGCTGTATTAGTGAAGCATGGTGAATGCACAGTGTGAGTGTGCTGTATTAGTGAAGCATGGTGAATGCAGTGTGAGTGTGCTGTATTAGTGAAGCATGCTGAATGCACAGTGTGAGTGTGCTGTATTAGTGAAGCATGCTGAATGCAGTGTGAGTGTGCTGTATTAGTGAAGAATGCTGAATGCACAGTGTGAGTGTGCTGTATTAGTGAAGCATACTGAATGCACAGTGTGAGTGTGCTGTATTAGTGAAGCATACTGAATGCACAGTGTGAGTGTGCTGTATTAGTGAAGCATGCTGAATGCACAGTGTGAGTGTGCTGTATTAGTGAAGCATGGTGAATGCACAGTGTGAGTGTGCTGTATTAGTGAAGCATGGTGAATGCACAGTGTGAGTGTGCTGTATTAGTGAAGCATGCTGAATGCACAGTGTGAGTGTGCTGTATTAGTGAAGCATGGTGAATGCACAGTGTGAGTGTGCTATATTAGTGAAGCATGCTGAATGCACAGTGTGAGTGTGCTGTATTAGTGAAGCATGCTGAATGCACAGTGTGAGTGTGCTGTATTAGTGAAGCATGGTGAATGCAGTGTGAGTGTGCTGTATTAGTGAAGAATGCTGAATGCACAGTGTGAGTGTGCTGTATTAATGAAGCATGGTGAATGCACAGTGTGAGTGTGCTGTATTAGTGAAGCATACTGAATGCACAGTGTGAGTGTGCTGTATTAGTGAAGCATGGTGAATGCACAGTGTGAGTGTGCTGTATTAGTGAAGCATGCTGAATGCAGTGTGAGTGTGCTGTATTAGTGAAGCATACTGAATGCACAGTGTGAGTGTGCTGTATTAGTGAAGCATGCTGAATGCACAGTGTGAGTGTGCTGTATTAGTGAAGCATGGTGAATGCAGTGTGAGTGTGCTGTATTAGTGAAGCATGCTGAATGCAGTGTGAGTGTGCTGTATTAGTGAAGCATGGTGAATGCACAGTGTGAGTGTGCTGTATTAGTGAAGCATGCTGAATGCAGTGTGAGTGTGCTGTATTAGTGAAGCATGCTGAATGCAGTGTGAGTGTGCTGTATTAGTGAAGCATGCTGAATGCACAGTGTGAGTGTGCTGTATTAGTGAAGCATGCTGAATGCACAGTGTGAGTGTGCTGTATTAGTGAAGCATGCTGAATGCACAGTGTGAGTGTGCTGTATTAGTGAAGCATGCTGAATGCACAGTGTGAGTGTGCTGTATTAGTGAAGCATGCTGAATGCACAGTGTGAGTGTGCTGTATTAGTGAAGCATGCTGAATGCACAGTGTGAGTGTGCTGTATTAGTGAAGCATGCTGAATGCACAGTGTGAGTATGCTGTATTAGTGAAGCATGGTGAATGCACAGTGTGAGTGTGCTGTATTAGTGAAGCATGGTGAATGCAGTGTGAGTGTGCTGTATTAGTGAAGCATGCTGAATGCACAGTGTGAGTGTGCTGTATTAGTGAAGCATGGTGAATGCACAGTGTGAGTGTGCTGTATTAGTGAAGCATGCTGAATGCAGTGTGAGTGTGCTGTATTAGTGAAGCATGCTGAATGCAGTGTGAGTGTGCTGTATTAGTGAAGCATGCTGAATGCACAGTGTGAGTGTGCTGTATTAGTGAAGCATGCTGAATGCACAGTGTGAGTGTGCTGTATTAGTGAAGCATGCTGAATGCACAGTGCGAGTGTGCTGTATTAGTGAAGCATGCTGAATGCACAGTGTGAGTGTGCTGTATTAGTGAAGCATGCTGAATGCACAGTGCGAGTGTGCTGTATTAGTGAAGCATGCTGAATGCACAGTGTGAGTGTGCTGTATTAGTGAAGCATGCTGAATGCACAGTGTGAGTATGCTGTATTAGTGAAGCATGGTGAATGCAGTGTGAGTGTGCTGTATTAGTGAAGCATGGTGAATGCAGTGTGAGTGTGCTGTATTAGTGAAGCATGCTTAATGCACAGTGTGAGTGTGCTGTATTAGTGAAGCATGGTGAATGCACAGTGTGAGTGTGCTGTATTAGTGAAGCATGCTGAATGCACAGTGTGAGTGTGCTGTATTAGTGAAGCATACTGAATGCACAGTGTGAGTGTGCTGTATTAGTGAAGCATGCTGAATGCACAGTGTGAGTGTGCTGTATTAGTGAAGCATGCTGAATGCACAGTGTGAGTGTGCTGTATTAGTGAAGCATGGTGAATGCACAGTGTGAGTGTGCTGTATTAGTGAAGCATGCTGAATGCACAGTGTGAGTGTGCTGTATTAGTGAAGCATGCTGAATGCAGTGTGAGTGTGCTGTATTAGTGAAGCATGCTGAATGCACAGTGTGAGTGTGCTGTATTAGTGAAGCATGCTGAATGCAGTGTGAGTGTGCTGTATTAGTGAAGCATGGTGAATGCACAGTGTGAGTGTGCTGTATTAGTGAAGCATGCTGAATGCAGTGTGAGTGTGCTGTATTAGTGAAGCATGGTGAATGCACAGTGTGAGTGTGCTGTGTTAGGGAAGCATGCTGAATGCACAGTGTGAGTGTGCTGTATTAGTGAAGCATGGTGAATGCACAGTGTGAGTGTGCTGTATTAGTGAAGCATGCTGAATGCACAGTGTGAGTGTGCTGTATTAGTGAAGCATGCTGAATGCAGTGTGAGTGTGCTGTATTAGTGAAGCATGGTGAATGCACAGTGTGAGTGTGCTGTATTAGTGAAGCATGCTGAATGCAGTGTGAGTGTGCTGTATTAGTGAAGCATGGTGAATGCAGTGTGAGTGTGCTGTATTAGTGAAGCATGCTGAATGCAGTGTGAGTGTGCTGTGTTAGGGAAGCATGCTGAATGCACAGTGTGAGTGTGCTGTATTAGTGAAGCATGGTGAATGCACAGTGTGAGTGTGCTGTATTAGTGAAGCATGCTGAATGCAGTGTGAGTGTGCTGTATTAGGGAAGCATGCTGAATGCACAGTGTGAGTGTGCTGTATTAGTGAAGCATGGTGAATGCACAGTGTGAGTGTGCTGTATTAGTGAAGCATGCTGAATGCAGTGTGAGAGTGCTGTATTAGTGAAGCATGCTGAATGCAGTGTGAGTGTGCTGTGTTAGGGAAGCATGCTGAATGCACAGTGTGAGTGTGCTGTATTAGTGAAGCATGGTGAATGCACAGTGTGAGTGTGCTGTATTAGTGAAGCATGCTGAATGCACAGTGTGAGTGTGCTGTATTAGTGAAGCATGGTGAATGCACAGTGTGAGTGTGCTGTATTAGTGAAGCATGGTGAATGCACAGTGTGAGTGTGCTGTATTAGTGAAGCATGGTGAATGCACAGTGTGAGTGTGCTGTATTAGTGAAGCATGCTGAATGCACAGTGTGAGTGTGCTGTATTAGTGAAGCATGCTGAATGCACAGTGTGAGTGTGCTGTATTAGTGAAGCATGCTGAATGCAGTGTGAGTGTGCTGTATTAGTGAAGCATGCTGAATGCAGTGTGAGTGTGCTGTATTAGTGAAGCATGCTGAATGCAGTGTGAGTGTGCTGTATTAGTGAAGCATGCTGAATGCAGTGTGAGTGTGCTGTGTTAGGGAAGCATGCTGAATGCACAGTGTGAGTGTGCTGTATTAGTGAAGCATGGTGAATGCAGTGTGAGAGTGCTGTATTAGGGAAGCATGCTGAATGCACAGTGTGAGTGTGCTGTATTAGTGAAGCATGGTGAATGCACAGTGTGAGTGTGCTGTATTAGTGAAGCATGCTGAATGCAGTGTGAGTGTGCTGTATTAGTGAAGCATGGTGAATGCACAGTGTGAGTGTGCTGTATTAGTGAAGCATGCTGAATGCAGTGTGAGTGTGCTGTATTAGTGAAGCATGGTGAATGCACAGTGTGAGTGTGCTGTATTAGTGAAGCATGCTGAATGCAGTGTGAGTGTGCTGTATTAGTGAAGCATGGTGAATGCAGTGTGAGTGTGCTGTGTTAGTGAAGCATGCTGAATGCAGTGTGAGTGTGCTGTATTAGTGAAGCATGCTGAATGCAGTGTGAGTGTGCTGTATTAGTGAAGCATGCTGAATGCAGTGTGAGTGTGCTGTGTTAGGGAAGCATGCTGAATGCACAGTGTGAGTGTGCTGTATTAGTGAAGCATGGAGAATGCATTGACATTGTCATGCTGGAGTAAACGTCTTTGTCTTCAATTAGCATTTACCCGGTGCATTCATCTCCTGTGCTTTTCTTTAGCTATTGACCTGACCAACCCACAAATCACAGCTCTGAGCTGGGAGGGGAGGCTGCATAACCTGAACCAACCCACAAATCACAGCTCTGAGCTGGGAGGGGAGGCTGCATGACCTGAACCAACCCACAAATCACAGCTCTGAGCTGGGAGGGGAGGCTGCATACCCTGAACCAACCCACAAATCACAGCTCTGAGCTGGGAGGGGAGGCTGCAAACCCTGAACCAACCCACAAATCACAGCTCTGAGCTGGGAGGGGAGGCTGCATAACCTGAACCAACCCACAAATCACAACTCTGAGCTGGGAGGGGAGGCTGCAAACCCTGAACCAACCCACAAATCACAGCTCTGAGCTGGGAGGGGAGGCTGCATAACCTGAACCAACCCACAAATCACAACTCTGAGCTGGGAGGGGAGGCTGCAAACCCTGAACCAACCCACAAATCACAGCTCTGAGCTGGGAGGGTAGGCTGCATACCCTGAACCAACCCACAAATCACAGCTCTGAGCCGGGAGGGGAGGCTGCAAACCCTGAACCAACCCACAAATCACAGCTCTGAGCTGGGAGGGGAGGCTGCATAACCTGAACCAACCCACAAATCACAACTCTGAGCTGGGAGGGGAGGGGTATGTGTTGCTTGTTTTCTGACAAGACCATCTTTTTGATGTCTTACTGGTGAGGGTATGGAAGGGGTAACCTTGCCATGCTGTTGATGCTGAATCATTGGGATCCTTCAAGCTAATAGGAACCGGACGAGCACTTTCAAGCACACCTCTTCAAGCTTCACTAGAATTCACATTGCTTAACCCTGCTGACCCCATGCTTTCACTGTGACAGCACTGTGCTTTACTATGGGCAGCCCACACAGTATAATGTGTAAGATACTACAGAACTCAGTAGAATGATGTAACATAACGCAAATCTATAGAATACTGATGAAATAACCTATTGAACATTACAATAATCTAAAGAATATAACAAAAACATACAGAATTGTATAAACACTGATGGAATCATATAGAATTATATTGACATGTATAGAAAAAAAGGAAAACTATACAAACATACACACTACTTGTACCAGTACTTGCGTCACCTCTACTTGCACTGAGCTGCTCCACACTGTATTACACTGCTGAACTATCCTCTGTATCTGTGCTTGCACTGAGCTCCTCCACTCTGTATTACACTGCTTAACTTTTCTCTGTATCTGTGCTTGCACTGAGCTGCTCCACACTGTATTACACTGCTGAACTATTCTCTGTATCTGTGCTTGCACTGAGCTGCTCCACTCTGTATTACACTGCTGAACTATTCTCTGTATCTGTGCTTGCACTGAGCTGCTCCACACTGTATTACACTGCTGAACTATTCTCTGTATCTGTGCTTGCACTGAGCTGCTCCACACTGTATTACACTGCTGAACTATCCTCTGTATCTGTGCTTGCACTGAGCTGCTCCACACTGTATTACACTGCTGAACTATTCTCTGTATCTGTGCTTGCACTGAGCTGCTCCACACTGTATTACACTGCTGAACTATTCTCTGTATCTGTGCTTGCACTGAGCTGCTCCACACTGTATTACACTGCTGAACTATTCTCTGTATCTGTGCTTGCACTGAGCTCCTCCACACTGTATTACACTGCTGAACTATTCTCTGTATCTGTGCTTGCACTGAGCTGCTCCACACTGTATTACACTGCTGAACTATTCTCTGTATCTGTGCTTGCACTGAGCTGCTCCACACTGTATTACACTGCTGAACTATTCTCTGTATCTGTGCTTGCACTGAGCTGCTCCACTCTGTATTACACTGCTGAACTATTCTCTGTATCTGTGCTTGCACTGAGCTCCTCCACACTGTATTACACTGCTGAACTGTTCTCTGTATCTGTGCTTGCACTCAGCTACTCCACACTGTATTACACTGCTGAACTATTCTCTGTATCTGTGCTTGCACTGAGCTCCTCCACACTGTATTACACTGCTGAACTATTCTCTGTATCTGTGCTTGCACTGAGCTGCTCCACACTGTATTACACTGCTGAACTATTCTCTGTATCTGTGCTTGCACTGAGCTGCTCCACTCTGTATTACACTGCTGAACTATTCTCTGTATCTGTGCTTGCACTGAGCTGCTCCACACTGTATTACACTGCTGAACTATTCTCTGTATCTGTGCTTGCACTGAGCTGCTCCACACTGTATTACACTGCTGAACTATTCTCTGTATCTGTGCTTGCACTGAGCTGCTCCACACTGTATTACACTGCTGAACTATTCTCTGTATCTTGTACTTGGTTTTAAAGGTGGTCGTATTCAAGGTTTTTTTTAATTGCTCTTGTTTGAAATCGTTCTCATCCATTTATCATATTTACTACGTGCTCTTAATGGAATTTACTCTTATAAGCAAATATTTTTACTATAAGTGTAACTGCTCTCAGTCGAATTCGCTCTCACACATAATTATTTACTGTATTTATTTTCTCTTATTTGAATTTGCTCTTACTGTTGACTTTACTGTACTTTATAACTGCTTTTATCTGTACTGTGGTATTTTTTTTAACAACTGTAAGTCACCCTGGATAAGGGTGTCTGCTAATAATAATAATAATAATAATAATAATAATAATAATAATAATAATAATACAGAAATCTATAGAAAATGTAATTTTCTAGAATACTACAGACACTAATCAAAATGGAATAGCAGAGGACCTAATACTGATCCCTGTGGTACACCACTGGTTACCTCGCTCCATTTTGAGGTTTCTCCTCTAATCAGTACTTTCTGTTTTCTACCTGTTAACCACTCCCTAATCCATGTGCATGCATATCCTTGAATCCCTACTGCGTTCAGTTTGAGGATTAAGCTTGTGAATTCAGTACGAAGCTGCAGACTGGCTAGTACGGTACTGTCTCGGGATCAGCCTTCACTCCGTACTAATTTAGTACTGGGAGAGAGTTCCAGAGAGTCGGGGCCATGGAGCTAAAAGAGCGTCTCCCAGTGTGGTGCACTTTTGTTTGTGTATAACAAGCAGGCCTGACTTAGAGGACCTCAACTTGCATGCAGAGACATAGCAGGTCAGCAGGTTGGAGAGATACTCTGGACCTGTGTGATGAAGGGCCTTGTAGGCAAGCAGGAGAGTTTTGAAAGTAATCCTGAACTTGACAGGTAGTCTGTGCAGCTGGGCAAGACTGGGGGTAATGTGATCATGTTTTTACATCTGGTAAGGATCCTAGCAGCGGCATTTTGGACCAGCTCCAATTGGTTTATGGCGCGTGACAGAAGACTACCATAGAGAGAGTTGCAGTAGTCGAGTCGAGAGGAGATGAATGCATGACAGAGTATCTCTGCATCCGGGAGGGAAAGGTAGGGACGGACCTTTGAGATGTTTCGGAGGTGGTAGAAGGAGGATTTGACTACAGAGTAGATTTGGGCATCAAAGGAGAGGTTACTATCCAGAAGTACACCAAGGCTCCGTACAGTGGGGGAAGGTAGCAGAAGACAGTTTCCGAGGTTCGAGGCAGCAATATTGAGATTCTTGCTTTGAGTTTTTGATCCTACTAGAAGTAGTTCAGATTTGTTGGTGTTGAGCTGAAGAAAATTGGCAGACATCCAGGCCTCAATGTCTTGGATGCAAGCTGAGAGCCGGACCATGGCAGAAGGACATCCAGGGTCTAGTTTTAGGGAGAGCTGGGTGTCATCTGCATAGGAGAGAAACATGAGGCTATGTTGGCGGATGAGGTGACCCAAGGGAAGCATGTATATGTTGAAGAGAAGAGGCCCAAGAACAGGTCCTTGGGGGACACCACAAGTGAGCGGGTTTGCATCAGCACTGCTTCCATCATAGAAAACAGACTGCATGCGTCCAGATAGGTAAGAGGAAAGCCAGGAGAGACAGGTTCCAGAGATCCCAGCATACTTCTGAAGGCAGTCAAGAAGAATGCTATGATCTATGGTATCAAAAGCAGCAGTTAGGTCACGGATGATAAGGACAGAGGGAGCAGCAGCAGCAGCATTGAGCAGGAGATCATTTACAATCCGGAGCAGAGCAGATTCAGCACTGTGATGCGGCAGGAAGCCAGACTGCAGAGATTCAAGCAGATCGTTATCTGTGAGATGTTTGAGAGAAAAGGAAGATATGGATATGGGACGGAAATTAGATAAGACAGTCGGGTCAAGGGAGGGTTTTTTGAGTTCTGGTGTAACTCGGGCAATCCTGAGGGCAGCAGGAACCAAGCCTGAAACCAGGACAGACTGAGAGTGTGCATAATGGAAGGAGCAAGATCAGAGGCACAGAGACGGACAAGATTTGTCGGCCAGGGGTCCAAGGGACACGTGGCAGTAGTTGATTTCAGCAATATGTAGCTGCTGAGGTGATCGGTATAGATCTCTGTGAACCGTTAGAGTCTGATCGCCTCCACTTGCTCTCAGACTTGCGGCAGGCAGACTGAAGCAGCGAGGGTACGAGGGTACACCGTGAGCAGTTGTGATGTTTCTTCACTGTTCTGGTTGTGAGTGGAGAGGCTGTGTCGATGATCTGAGTAAGGGTGGCGTTGTAGAGGGGGAACAGCTTGTTAAAAACAATGTAACACTGGATGAAGGATGACATCATTATATTTAATGAGCCTCTGCACAATAACATTCCTATGATTTCATTTCTAAGAGGACACAATAAGCAACAATCTCAAGATACGCTCTCTGTCGTACAATCAGTGAATAAAGAATGAACGTGTTACACTCATTGAATATCCATCCACAAGACAGTATTTAACTACCGTTCATTACCATGACAACTAGGGATAGAAGGCGTAATTACAAGCATCAGGACAAACCGTAATTAAGAATACATGGGAGTCGTATTTAATTTGTTTTGTGTTTTATTTTTATTATAATATGGATAAACATTTTTACTTCATATCATTTGATGTGCTATTTGGAATAGTTCCGCTCCATGTTGGCAATGCAGTTTGAGATTCTTCACGTTTGTTTCAGGAGTTAATTCAATACCACAGCTTTAGTCTGCAGACAATGCTGGACGCGTCAGTGCAGTGTTTCAGTCTCCTCGAGGGGGCAGCAGCAGTTACTTTGGGTTCGTTGCAATTGAGACACATTTTAATACGCGGCTGGGGACTATCTGGAGCTGTTTCGTTCATTGAGATTGGAGTTAACTTGCGTTCTAGTTTAGTACCGTCCTTCGTACTAACCACGGGATCATCCCCAGTTAGTGCTGCTTTCAGTTCATTACATATGAGTAAGAAACCAAGCCTCATTAATATGCAGCATGTTAAAGATGTCTCTAAACATGGAAAGCACAGATCATGATGCTGCTGCACATGCTACAGAACAGAGAGTAGGGTTTCGCAGTAAATACAGTCACACTGAAACACAGACTCATTGCAGCTCATACAATACAAGCAAAGACCTAACTATGTACTGTGAAAACCGGCTTTGTTTCACCACCTTGTCATACAGTTACGAGGCTGAGCACTTAGTGACTCACAGGGTTTGTTATTAAAATCATTTCCAAACGCCGCTGTATAAACATTACCGTACTTCTGTGTGACTACAAATGTCATTCATTAGTTGTCCCGCCCCTTATTAGTGAGATACTTACGCCATCTAGTGTGCATTTGGGAGAACAACAGCTAAGTTGTTTGCTGTCTTTAAATTACAATTGAGGTTTTGAAAAACATAAAAAATATATAAAGTATTTATATATTTATTTATTTAGTTTTTTTTTTTTAACAACTGGTGTCAAATTAGAATTATAAACAATCAATACTTCAAGAAGTGGAAGCAACTAAAATGTGTGACTTTTCAAACAGTCCCCTGTTATACTGAATAATTCTTTGTCTTCTATTTTTCTTGACATATTTGGCGTTTTTCCTGTGTTGAGAGCATTTTGAAAGAATCAGCTGTAGAATCCGGCTTGAATACCGACGTTGTTCTGGAGAAGTGAAAACGTCCGGTGTGAAATAAGGGTGGTGTATCAGTACACACGTTCATGACTAATCAATCAATCAATCTTTATTTTATATAGCGTCTTTCATAGTGGACCACCATCACAAAGCACTTTACAAGATACAGTAACAACAAGAAAATCCATAATATTTTAAATAAAGAGAAATGCATAACACATGATATACAGTAAAAAAAAATAAAAAAGCATAATACATTAAACATGTATAATACATGAAATAGTAGCAGCAACACAGCAGCTAACAGCAGATATCAGGCTTAAAGGGCATGGAAAGCAAGAGTGAACAGGTGGGTCTTGAGAGTTGATTTAAAGTGAGCGACAGTGGGAGCATCACACACCATGGCTGGGAGAGAGTTCCAGAGAGTCGGGGCCATGAAGCTAAAAGAGCGCTCCCCGAGTGTGGTGCACTTTTGCTTGGGTATAACAAGCAGGCCTGAGTCAGAGGACCTCCGCTTGCATGCAGGGACATAGCGGGTCAGCAGGTTGGAGAGATACTCTGGACCTGTGTGATGAAGGGCCTTGTAAGTGAGCAGGAGAGTTTTGAAAGGAATCCTGAACTTTACAGGTAGCCAGTGCAGCTGGAGTCATCTTTGAGATGGACTGAAGAGCCGTTCTAGCTGGTAACCCTGCAGATAAAAATAAAGTGTTAAAAACAAGCTGGTGTGAGAGTTGGGTCTGAAGAAACACACGCTGGTGTCAGAGTGGTGTCTGAAGAAACACACGCTGGTGTGAGAGTGGGGTCTGAAGAAACACACGCTGGTCAGAGTGGGGTCTGAAGAAACACACCATGGTGTGAGAGTGGGGTCTGAAGAAACACACGCTGGTGTGAGAGTGGGGTCTGAAGAAACACACGCTGGTGTGAGAGTGGGGTCTGAAGAAACACACGCTGGTGTGAGAGTGGGGTCTGAAGAAACACACGCTGGTGTCAGAGTGGGGTCTGAAGAAACACACGCTGGTCAGAGTGGGGTCTGAAGAAACACACGCTGGTCAGAGTGGGGTCTGAAGAAACACACGCTGGTGTCAGAGTGGGGTCTGAAGAAACACACGCTGGTCAGAGTGGGGTCTGAAGAAACACACGCTGGTGTGAGAGTGGGGTCTGAAGAAACACACGCTGGTGTGAGAGTGGGGTCTGAAGAAACACACGCTGGTGTCAGAGTGGGGTCTGAAGAAACACACGCTGGTGTCAGAGTGGGGTCTGAAGAAACACACGCTGGTCAGAGTGGGGTCTGAAGAAACACACGCTGGTCAGAGTGGGGTCTGAAGAAACACACGCTGGTGTCAGAGTGGGGTCTGAAGAAACACACGCTGGTTTCAGAGTGGGGTCTGAAGAAACACACGCTGGTCAGAGTGGGGTCTGAAGAAACACACGCTGGTCAGAGTGGGGTCTGAAGAAACACACGCTGGTGTCAGAGTGGGGTCTGAAGAAACACACACTGGTGTCAGAGTCGGGTCTGAAGAAACACACGCTGGTCAGAGTGGGGTCTGAAGAAACACACGCTGGTGTCAGAGTGGGGTCTGAAGAAACACACGCTAGTGTCAGAGTGGGGTCTGAAGAAACACACGCTGGTTTCAGAGTGGGGTCTGAAGAAACACACGCTGGTTTCAGAGTGGGGTCTGAAGAAACACACGCTGGTCAAAGTGGGGTCTGAAGAAACACACGCTGGTGTCAGAGTGGGGTCTGAAGAAACACACGCTGGTGTCAGAGTGGGGTCTGAAGAAACACACGCTGGTGTCAGAGTGGGGTCTGAAGAAACACACGCTGGTGTCAGAGTGGGGTCTGAAGAAACACACGCTGGTGTCAGAGTGGGGTCTGAAGAAACACACGCTGGTGTGAGAGTGGGGTCTGAAGAAACACGCTGGTCAAAGTGGGGTCTGAAGAAACACACGCTGGTGTCAGAGTGGGGTCTGAAGAAACACACGCTAGTGTGAGAGTGGGGTCTGAAGAAACACACGCTGGTCAGAGTGGGGTCTGAAGAAACACACGCTGGTGTCAGAGTGGGGTCTGAAGAAACACACGCTGGTGTCAGAGTGGGGTCTGAAGAAACACACGCTGGTTTCAGAGTGGGGTCTGAAGAAACACACGCTGGTTTCAGAGTGGGGTCTGAAGAAACACACGCTGGTCAAAGTGGGGTCTGAAGAAACACACGCTGGTGTCAGAGTGGGGTCTGAAGAAACACACGCTGGTGTCAGAGTGGGGTCTGAAGAAACACACGCTGGTGTCAGAGTGGGGTCTGAAGAAACACACGCTGGTGTCAGAGTGGGGTCTGAAGAAACACACGCTGGTGTCAGAGTGGGGTCTGAAGAAACACACGCTGGTGTCAGGGTGGGGTCTGAAGAAACACACACTGGTGTCAGAGTGGGGTCTGAAGAAACACACGCTGGTGTCAGAGTGGGGTCTGAAGAAACACACGCTGGTGTGAGAGTGGGGTCTGAAGAAACACACGCTGGTCAGAGTGGGGTCTGAAGAAACACACCCTGGTGTGAGAGTGGGGTCTGAAGAAACACACGCTGGTGTGAGAGTGGGGTCTGAAGAAACACACGCTGGTGTGAGAGTGGGGTCTGAAGAAACACACGCTGGTGTGAGAGTGGGGTCTGAAGAAACACACGCTGGTCAGAGTGGGGTCTGAAGAAACACACGCTGGTGTGAGAGTGGGGTCTGAAGAAACACACGCTGGTGTCAGAGTGGGGTCTGAAGAAACACACGCTGGTCAGAGTGGGGTCTGAAGAAACACACGCTGGTCAGAGTGGGGTCTGAAGAAACACACGCTGGTGTCAGAGTGGGGTCTGAAGAAACACACGCTGGTGTCAGAGTGGGGTCTGAAGAAACACACGCTGGTCAGAGTGGGGTCTGAAGAAACACACGCTGGTGTGAGAGTGGGGTCTGAAGAAACACACGCTGGTGTGAGAGTGGGGTCTGAAGAAACACACGCTGGTGTGAGAGTGGGGTCTGAAGAAACACACGCTGGTGTCAGAGTGGGGTCTGAAGAAACACACGCTGGTTTCAGAGTGGGGTCTGAAGAAACACACGCTGGTCAGAGTGGGGTCTGAAGAAACACACGCTGGTCAGAGTGGGGTCTGAAGAAACACACGCTGGTGTCAGAGTGGGGTCTGAAGAAACACACGCTGGTCAGAGTGGGGTCTGAAGAAACACACGCTGGTGTGAGAGTGGGGTCTGAAGAAACACACGCTGGTGTGAGAGTGGGGTCTGAAGAAACACACGCTGGTGTCAGAGTGGGGTCTGAAGAAACACACGCTGGTGTCAGAGTGGGGTCTGAAGAAACACACGCTGGTTTCAGAGTGGGGTCTGAAGAAACACACGCTGGTCAGAGTGGGGTCTGAAGAAACACACACTGGTGTCAGAGTCGGGTCTGAAGAAACACACGCTGGTCAGAGTGGGGTCTGAAGAAACACACGCTAGTGTCAGAGTGGGGTCTGAAGAAACACACGCTGGTTTCAGAGTGGGGTCTGAAGAAACACACGCTGGTTTCAGAGTGGGGTCTGAAGAAACACACGCTGGTGTCAGAGTGGGGTCTGAAGAAACACACGCTGGTGTCAGAGTGGGGTCTGAAGAAACACACGCTGGTGTCAGAGTGGGGTCTGAAGAAACACACGCTGGTGTCAGAGTGGGGTCTGAAGAAACACACGCTGGTCAGAGTGGGGTCTGAAGAAACACACGCTGGTGTGAGAGTGGGGTCTGAAGAAACACACGCTGGTGTGAGAGTGGGGTCTGAAGAAACACGCTGGTCAAAGTGGGGTCTGAAGAAACACACGCTGGTGTCAGAGTGGGGTCTGAAGAAACACACGCTAGTGTGAGAGTGGGGTCTGAAGAAACACACGCTGGTGGTCAGAGTGGGGTCTGAAGAAACATACGCTGGTGTCAGAGTGGGGTCTGAAGAAACACACGCTGGTGTCAGAGTGGGGTCTGAAGAAACACACGCTGGTTTCAGAGTGGGGTCTGAAGAAACACACGCTGGTTTCAGAGTGGGGTCTGAAGAAACACACGCTGGTCAAAGTGGGGTCTGAAGAAACACACGCTGGTGTCAGAGTGGGGTCTGAAGAAACACACGCTGGTGTCAGAGTGGGGTCTGAAGAAACACACGCTGGTGTCAGAGTGGGGTCTGAAGAAACACACGCTGGTGTCAGAGTGGGGTCTGAAGAAACACACGCTGGTGTCAGAGTGGGGTCTGAAGAAACACACGCTGGTGTCAGGGTGGGGTCTGAAGAAACACACACTGGTGTCAGAGTGGGGTCTGAAGAAACACACGCAGTGGAAACATTCTCGCTCTGAGCCACTCAGTTTCTCGCTACCACAATTATGATTGTTTTTCTCTAAACACTTTCAAGCATACAGACAGCGGGAACCAGTGAATACACCGCACAGTGAAAGAACCCGCTTGGGTATCCTCAGCTCCGCTCCCCTGAGCAGCTCCGAGCTGCAGAGTGGATTTCATCGATGATCCGAGTACTCTGTTACTCTCCAGGAGCCTTGTCAACCCATGAATTGTGTATCAACCATGAATACACAAGCCCTACACAACCATTAATACACCAGCCCTACACAACCATTAATACACCAGCCTTACACAACCATGAATACACAACAATACAGGAAAATAGAAAAGCCTTCAAATGACTCATGCGCGGCTCCTCCCTAATCCTGAGCCAATCCGGTGCAGAATTTTGGGTCATCATGTGTTGACATATTAAATAAAAGCCAAAAAAACAACAAAACAAAGACGTCAAAATTAGTAGGTCTGCACTCCCTGTTAGGAAGATGGATAAATCAAATAAATGAAAAGTCGGAGCTGAGAAAATGACTGAAAAAAGCAGAAGATTCTAGAAGCTGAAGCACAAAAATGTGTTCAAATAACTGATTTGTTTAGTCGTGCCGGCCCTTCTCCACCATCGTCATCAACTTCCACTTGGGAATCGTGATCGCTGTGTGAATGAAATGTTAGTAAATGATATTCCTCATCCTGGCAGATATTCTTGATCCTGTGGCAGCTATTCCTGTTGTTGAGCAACAATTTGCAGAATTAGGTGATTCAGCATCTAATGTGAGTGCCGATCTGGAGGAGAGCCAGCAGCAGGCTGATCCACAGGTCCTCTTTAATATTATTATTTTGCCTGGGCCAGTAGACGGAGCTACACATTTATAACTGCGCATTGTTTGAGGGCAGTCCTTTTATTTCATGAAACAGAAAGTTAGTAGAAAGAAGAGAAAAGGATAGAACAGTAGTAGTGAAGGTAGACAGTAAGTTCATGTGTATGTTCATCGACTTGTCAAGTCTCCCGCATTGGACGTGAGACTCACACGTTAGCATGCTATCTCACGCTCTCACGCACTCCTAAGCTTTTTATTTATATATATATATATATATATATATATATATATATATATATATATATATATATATATATATATATATATATATAAAGATTAAAAATATTTTTACTGGCGCTTCGAGACAACAATACAGATCCGGGGTCTCCAGCACGGGGCTTAACCAAGCTTGTGTACTGTGGTAACCATGGAGACTACACGCCCGCGAGAGGAGAGAGGAGCAACTGTTCAGCCAATTGTATTGCAGTGCGGCTGCGGGCATTTAGCGTTTCAACCAATTGGCACGAAGCAATAATGTGCAAGGGCGGGCGCTCTAGATCGTATCAGCACCAAGCGCTGCGAGAGACCGTGTTTACTGTACTTGATGCTTTCTATAACGGTGATGTCTGATAGCAAACTTTAAAAGTACATTTCTAATTTACAGAACGCCACATTTAAAACAAGCGCACATGCGCATAAACTCTAGGTCGGATTACGCAGCATAAACTCCGGGTGAGATGTTGTGCAAACAGCCGATCCCTACAAGAAAATAGTTTGAACACTAATTTGAAGTATAGTAATGCGTGTTTTTATTCATTCCACACCTCATGCATGCAGGGGTTTCATTTGCATGGCAGTTTCTATACCGTCATTTATAAACTCTGTGACGTGAATAGAAAATACATTTTAATTGAAGCTGCTTATTTGGCCCAATTCTAAACAAAACTATTGCGTTGCATGTTCGGTTTTGCCAAGATGGTACTGTACAGCTGCATAAGGATTATACCTTTCTACCACAGAACATGTTCTTTAAAATCGCGTGAGAGAAGCGGCTTATGAACAGTAAGTACACAAGTTTCTTATTATGTATATTATTTAAGTTAAAGCTGCCAATTGTCCTGGGAAAATATAAATCAAATTTAGTTTTTATGTAGCATGTGCCTACAACCTGTATTACTGAGGGTTAAATAGTAATTAGCTGATTGAAGTGTTTCATATGCAATATTAAGCAGTGCACATTTTAAAACAAACCATTAAGTTTGTTTCAAAATGGATGTCACCAAGGACCAAAGCTGAGAGTCCCTGTCTTAAGCAATGCCTGACACACCACCTGGACAGTCTCTCTTTGGGGCTGTGAATCTCACTCTTTGGGGCTGTGAATCTCACTCTTTGGGGCTGTGAATCTCACTCTTTAGGACAGCCAGTTCTTGTGTATAAAAGCTTGTTAATATTACCTTGGATATTACCTCCTAAATGTCTGCAATAACATATTAGGCTACTGAAATAAATAAGCAAACCCATCGTACACTGTATTCCAAATATGTCTGTAGATCTCCTGTGGTTTGTGTATATTTACAGCAAACAGTAAAACAGTTCCATCACAAGCCTGTTTTTAGTTCAGTAATTGAAATTCTCTGTCAGAACACAAATCCTGCATTTTATTCTCACTAGTATCATCACAGCCTCAACGCGGGCCGGTGCACTTTAAAATGCCAGCGCCGATTTTCAATCCCAGTCTGTCATTGCGGGAGCCCATCACCTTTTAATAAAAAGTCGTTATAAAACACAAACTCTAGATATATTTTAAATAGCGATATTAAATAGAAATGTCACGAAGGACAATTAAGTCAAAGGTAAGTATACATTTTAATTACTAAAAGGTAGCCAAACTACGCCACATGGTGGAATATACGGGCACCAGGTCCCGAACTATGAATATACTTTCGTGATTAAATCTAATACTTTATAAACTTTTATCCAAATCCTTCTTCGCAGGTTATTTTCTTTTATCCCAGGACCACACAACACACTCCACACAAGATACGATTATAAATAGGCTTTATTTAGTACAGAAAAAATTCTTTACTATATAAAAACTTCAGTTACAACACAGTATTATTCCTTTTTCTCGCTCATCTGGTTAACACGGGATAGCATACTTAGTACACATTTTAAAACACATCATTCAATAACGAGAGTATAGCAACTAAAAAGATAAGATCAATATTTGGCAGAACAATTGAATAAAGTCCACTAAATCATGGTGCAACTACTTGTCCGACTAAAAGTCTTGGTATGCAAAAGAAAAAAAACAAAAAAATAAATCTCAATCTCACGAGTCTCTGTCCCGGTCCCGTTAATAGCTAAACAACAAAAAAAAAAAAAAAAAATAAATAAAAAAAGTCACAGTATTGAAATCACGAGAATAACATCAGTCAGTGTCTTAAGCAGCCAAACACGAGCAACAATACGGCTTGTTTTGTATTGTACTTCCCTGCGTGCTGCCTGAGTCGCGTCTCTCAATCTTCGTACTCACTCTCAATCTTCGAGGTCACGTGTGAAGAACATGAAGACGCGCATTGTAGAGTGTGTGTGTGTGTGTGTGTGTGTGTGTGTGTGTGTGCACAGGTGAAGAAGCGCATTGTAATATGTGTGTGTTTGCAGAGGTGGCGAATTAATTTGGTGTATTTTCAGAGAGCCTAATCTTTTTTTTTTTTTTTTTTTTTTAAGTAACCTGATTATTTGTTCTCCTTTTAACATGTCTTGAAAGTATACGACTATTTTTGTTTCAGAAACTTTATACAAATATTATTTCTCGTGGTCAAGTATAGTTATTGGCTAAACAAATTATTTCTGATTACAGTTTTTTACAATTGCTTTGACTCATTTTTCAATACAGCGACCCAATGTGCACAACTCTTAACACAAGATGCTGAACTGCTCATCCATGTAGATGAATTCGTGGTGGTCGACTCCTGCATCCAAATCCATTATTCTCTGAACAACAAGGATAACGCATGTGATTTACAGTAGATTCTGCCATATTACAATCACAGAGCAATGTTTAGAGCTTGTCCATTGTACTGTAGAACAATGGCCACTAAGCAAAAGAATATGCACAGTGATGCAAAATGTACCACTAAGCACCACCGTGTTCATACCACCACTAGAATACTGTGTACTCACTTGAACATATCCACGTCGTAATGCCTTGACTCGGTCCTCATTTCTTTGGAAAGGAACCAAATATATCTGCTTCATAGATATTTGGTGCCTTTTCAGAATGCATGCTATAGTGGTAGTGCTTATGGTCTCAACCCCTTGGAATGTTTCATTATTTCCTAAGATGTTTTGCTGTATGTCCCTGAGGCGTGTATCATTTTGTGCCACCACCATGTCCACAATGGCCATCTCCTGCTGAGCAGTAAGGATGCGCACTCGCCCTCCAGAGGAAGGTCTTCTTTCTGCTGAGCAGTAAGGATGCCCCCTCGCCCTCCAGAGGAAGGTCTTCTTTCTGCTGAGCAGTAAGGATGCGCCCTCGCCCTCCAGAGGAAGGTCTTATTTCTGCTGAGCAGTAAGGATGCGCCCTCGCCCTCCAGAGGAAGGTCTTCTTTCGGTTCTGCAAGACAAAACTTTGACATCAGCACCAAATACATACAATGAGTAACACTGAGTAATTACTGTAAAGAATAACATTAGAATGCTACACACATACCTATTTTCAGCGCGAAATGTCCGGATAATTGATGCAACCGTTGACCGTTTGAGGTTTGGTTGGACCGTGCGACCAGCCTCTGCCATAGTTGAACCCCTGTTTATAACAAGATCAACCACTGTAGCTCTGATTTCATTGGACACTGTAATGCGCCTTTCACGACCACGACCTTGAGCACGACCGCGACCACGACCGCGACCACGACCACGACCACAATCAGCAACTTCCTCTAGCTCCATTTTAACTACTACTGCCATTTCCTCAGAGCTTTATGCAGTGATGAACTAATTATCAATTAAGATGTCTTGCATTCTCACATAGAGAAAGCTATTTGCAGTTATGACCCCCAATTGTTACCAGGTGATCAAATAGTTAAGAACTCTACCAGATAAGTGTTAGCATTTGACATAAGTCCTAATGGTTGACAGGGCAACTTTATGATTGGAAGAGGTGATTTACAGTTATGCATGTTGTATGTTAGCATGGAAAAATGTGTCTAAACGGTTGCATTTTACCACTCAGTTTGTCATTTTGTGTTAAGAGTTGTGCACATTGGGTCGCTGTATTGAAAAATGAGTCAAAGCAATCGTAAAAAACTGTAATAGGAGTATTAATTACTTAAATTAATTACATTAATACAATGCTGTTTAAATCATGCAGCTAAAAAGTTATTAAAAGTGTAATGTTGTTTTTAACAGGACACTAAATAAAGCAGCAAAGGCCCATGTAGTTTCCAGTACTGGACAGAATGCCTCCCAGTGCGCTCGGTCAGTCTTTACTCTGCTGGGATTAACCACAGCTGGGTTTATTAGAGCGTTTTACAGCACTGGGGAATCACCCTGCGTTTGATCAGAGACGTATCCATGGCTATCCTGGGATTATCATTTCAAAATCCAGGTACAGAGAAACCCAGGTGTGGATTATCCAGCGGGATACAGGCTGATCAAACCACCCCATGCCTGTAATCTGTGTCACACACTCTGACTGTAATCTGTGTTACACAGTGACTGTAATCTGTGTCACACAAACTGACTGTAATCTGTGTCACACAAACTGACTGTAATCTGTGTCACACAAATTGACTGTAATCTGTGTCACACACACTTTAACTGTAATCTGTGTCACACAAACTGACTGTAATCTGTGTCACACACACTAACTGTAATCTGTGTCACACACACTTTAACTGTAATCTGTGTCACACAAACTGACTGTAATCTGTGTCACACTCTGACTGTAATCTGTGTCACACAAACTGACTGTAATCTGTGTCACACACTGACTGTAATCTGTGTCACACAAACTGACTGTAATCTGTGTCACACACACTTTAACTGTAATCTGTGTCACACAAACTGACTGTAATCTGTGTCACACACACTAACTGTAATCTGTGTCACACACACTTTAACTGTAATCTGTGTCACACAAACTGACTGTAATCTGTGTCACACACACTAACTGTAATCTGTGTCACACACACTTTAACTGTAATCTGTGTCACACAAACTGACTGTAATCTGTGTCACACAAACTGACTGTAATCTGTGTCACACAAACTGACTGTAATCTGTGTCACACACACTAACTGTAATCTGTGTCACACACACTTTAACTGTAATCTGTCTCACACACACTGACTGTAATCTGTGTCACACTCTGACTGTAATCTGTCTCACACACACTGACTGTAATCTGTGTCACACACTGACTGTAATCTGTGTCACACACTGACTGTAATCTGTGTCACACACTGACTGTAATCTGTGTCACACTCTGACTGTAATCTGTCTCACACACACTGACTGTAATCTGTGTCACACTCTGACTGTAATCTGTGTTGCACACTTTAACTGATACATCGTTGTGCTGATACTGCAAAATGTTGCTGCCTATTTTTCAGCCTCTTTTTAAAAAAGAGAATAAAGAGTTGTTTAAATTATTTAAAAAAACTAAAAACACAATCCCCGCGATACATACTAATGGAATGGTCTCTACCACACACACGGAGTGTCAATGGCATGGCTCCCCCTCCCTGTCGGGGTGAATGGTTTCTCCCGGATCCCTGCTGGCATCAGAGAAGCAGCTCTTCAACCGCAGCGATTCCTGGAAATCAGATGCATCTCAGAGCTGCTATAAATACAGCAGCCAGTAGGTGGCGACACGTCCCTGTGAAAAGCATCCACTGTGCGGGAGTGCGGGCAGGATTGATGATTAGTCGAGGTGACATCATCTGTTGCCGGGTGAAAGCTTGTTGCACAGGTTTGCAGGCATGGGGAGAATCCTGTTGTCAATAAATGAACAGTGGTGATGTGTTTATGTGATGGAAGTACACATCTCTACAGTATTTTTGTATTAGTTTGTGATGGTTATGCACATCTCTACAGTAGCTGTGTGTTTTTGTATTAGTTTGTGATGGTTATGCACATCTCTACAGTAGCTGTGTGTTTTTGTATTAGTTTGTGATGGTTATGCACATCTCTACAGTAGCTGTGTGTTTTTGTATTAGTTTGTGATGGTTATGCACATCTCTACAGTAGCTGTGTGTTTTTGTATTAGTTTGTGATGGTTATGCACATCTCTACAGTAGCTGTGTGTTCTTGTATTAGTTTGTGATGGTTATGCACATCTCTACAGTAGCTGTGTGTTTTTGTATTAGTTTGTGATGGTTATGCACATCTCTACAGTAGCTGTGTGTTCTTGTATTAGTTTGTGATGGTTATGCACATCTCTACAGTAGCTGTGTGTTTTTGTATTAGTTTGTGATGGTTATGCACATCTCTACAGTAGCTGTGTGTTTTTGTATTAGTTTGTGATGGTTATGCACATCTCTACAGTAGCTGTGTGTTCTTGTATTAGTTTGTGATGGTTATGCACATCTCTACAGTAGCTGTGTGTTTTTGTATTAGTTTGTGATGGTTATGCACATCTCTACAGTAGCTGTGTGTTTTTGTATTAGTTTGTGATGGTTATGCACATCTCTACAGTAGCTGTGTGTTCTTGTATTAGTTTGTGATGGTTATGCACATCTCTACAGTAGCTGTGTGTTTTTGTATTAGTTTGTGATGGTTATGCACATCTCTACAGTGAGTAACACAGCTCTTGCACTGATCTGTACTGATGGATTCCTGGAAGAAGGCTGATTCCTTGAAATCACGTGCCTGAATCCTGAGAGCTCAGTGCCCACAGAGAGCCTGCAGGGGGCGCTGTGTGCTTGTGCAGCGCAGCCCGACACAGGCAGAGGGACTTCCCATGACTGGGCTAAAAATAATCTATTGTTTATGGCAGTTAATACAGTCAGCCTGTAAAACTCCCCCACTGTCAAAATACCTGCTCTCTGAGACATCCCCTTGCTTCCCACTCTGAGACTCTCACTGAGGCTTCAAAATACCTGCTCTCTGAGACAGTCCCTTGCTTTCCACTCTGACTCTCACTGAGGCTTCAAAGTCCCCAGCTCTGATATTGTTTGTGTCACGCAGAGTAAACATGGCCCTCTTTTGTAAATGTAAACCAGCAGACAATGTCTCTTCAAATGATCCACACGTCCTTCTAGATGTTTTTACAGAGATTCTAATCACATCTGCTGTAGTATTCAGATCAACTGCCGTTCGATAATGAATACATACAAAAGACATGCTTTTAACTTTCACTGACAGAGCACATGGAAACTTGAGTTGAAACAGACCTCTGGACAGAGTTAGGTATCTGGATCCCAGGACGTCCAGGCAGTCTGTCTCCCAGCAGAGTAAAGGCTGGATTCACAAAGCACTCCCACGGGCCAGGCTCTAGCTTAGCTGTTTCATTAGCAGTTTGCGTTTCATTTTACAAAAAACACAGAGCAAACTAGCACAGCGATGTCACTGCTTTGTGAATGTGTCTTTAGCACAGCGATGTCACTGCTTTGTGAATGTGTCTTTAGCACAGCGATGTCACTGCTTTGTGAATGTGTCTTTAGCACAGCGATGTCACTGCTTTGTGAATGTGTCTTTAGCACAGCGATGTCACTGCTTTGTGAATGTGTCTTTAGCACAGCGATGTCACTGCTTTGTGAATGTATCTTTAGCACAGCGATGTCACTGCTTTGTGAATGTGTCTTTAGCACAGCGATGTCACTGCTTTGTGAATGTGTCTTTAGCACAGCGATGTCACTGCTTTGTGAATGTGTCTTTAGCACAGCGATGTCACTGCTTTGTGAATGTGTCTTTAGCACAGCGATGTCACTGCTTTGTGAATGTGTCTTTAGCACAGCGATGTCACTGCTTTGTGAATGTGTCTTTAGCACAGCGATGTCACTGCTTTGTGAATGTGTCTTTAGCACAGTAAAGTGATTATAATATGCTTTAGGCTTTAGCTGCTGTCAGTCCCCTACTAAAGCATGTCTAACTTCAACACCACACTATGTGTATATTTTTAAATGTTGCTAAATGCTTTTTTGGTCACTTTTTTATGTTTTAAAAATTTAGTCGTTGCCAATTATTTTTTATGATTTTCTCCCAGTTTGCAATTATTTTTAGGCTCAGCTCACCGCTACCACCCCTGCGCTGACTCGGGAGGGCGAAGACGAAAACACGCTGTCCTCCGAAGCGTGTGCCGTCAGCCGACCGCTTTTTTTCAAACTGTGGGCTCACCATGCAGCCACCCAAGAGCTACAGCGTCGGAGGACAACGCAGCTCTCGGGCAGTTTACAGGCAAGCCCGCAGGCGCCCGGCCAGACTACAGGGGACACTGGTGCGCGGTGAGCCGAGGACACCCTGGCCGACCTAACCCTCCCTCCCCCCGGGCGGCGCTCGGCCAATTGAGCGCCGCCCCCTGGAAGCTCCCATCCTCGGTCGGCAAAGGAATAGCCTGGACTCGAACTCGCGACGTCCAGACTATAGGGCGCATCCTGCACTCCACGCGGAGCGCCTTTACTGGATGCGCCACTCGGGAGCCCTTTTTGGTCACTTTTAATGCATTTGAGTGAGTGTATGTCTAAACGTGTGAAGAAGCTGAAGAACAGCCTCCAGGTTGCAGTGTGTCTTCTACAGGAAGCGTGTGTGTCTGAATGCAAACAGAGCAGCAAGGATGCTGAGGAGGAACGCAGTACAAGGTCCCCCAGGTGCTTCAGTGTGAAAGTGATCTTGATTGGGAGCTTCAAGAACAAGGATTGTTTGAAGAGCTCAGAACACTAGACCTGAACATCTGAAGCACTCTGAGGAAGACCCGGCCGTCTGTTTATTTCACTTCGTTTTAGTTTTACCAAAACAAGTTCCATAAAAAGAATATTGTATCACGATGCTCAGCACCAAAATAACAGCTCAGTACCAAAATATTACAAAGCTTACACAAAGTACAAAAACTAAAGACAACGTGGGTGTTTGTGTTTAGTACACTGCAGGGTGATATTACACTGTCTATACTCTTGTGTTCAGTACACTGCAGGGTGATATTACACTGTTTATACTCTTGTGTTCAGTACACTGCAGGGTGATATTACACTGTCTATACTCTTGTGTTCAGTACACTGCAGGGTGATATTACACTGTCTATACTCTTGTGTTCAGTACACTGCAGGGTGATATTACACTGTCTATACTCTTGTGTTCAGTACACTGCAGGGTGATATTACACTGTCTATACTCTTGTGTTCAGTACACTGCAGGTGATATTACACTGTCTATACTCTTGTGTTCAGTACACTGCAGGTGATATTACACTGTCTATACTCTTTCTATAGAACACTACCTGTATATTGTACCTTTTCAAAGGACACCCTTTAGACTAAAATCCAACAATTTACAACATGCTGCAAACCTGAGCAATGAAGCCCAGTTCTTATTGAGCATGTGTTTGTTGTGTTTGTAGACGTTCAAGGAAAGGTCTTTGAAATGATGAATGCAGGAAATGTCTGCAATTCATTTCAGCAGATGGAGCAGTCACAGCCTTGCTGCTCTTTTGCAAACCCTTGTTGTTGCCTGTGTTCACCACAAGGGGCGCTGCAGCATGACTCAGAGCAGAGGCCTGTCTAGTGGGGGCGGGGAGGGACTGAGGCAGCCCTTCAGTCATGAACGCTCCTTCACTGCTCCCAGTTCCCTGAAGTCAGGTGACTCCTACCTGCTAGTGTGGATTCCTCCAGTGCGTTGCTGTGGTAACGGACGCACAGCAACAGCGTGATGTAATACTTCAGAACCGAAAGCACGGAGTCACAGGGACTTTCCAGGGTGGTTTTCAGAGGATCTGTGCCAGAGTGAAAGGCTTCCCGCTGCAGCTCTGCTGTCCTGTATCATAATCATCGTGTGCAGCATGAAGGGGGGCGCCACGCAGACCTGCAGCAGGGCTCTCAATTAGTTTTAAAGTGTGTGGCACAAGGTACAGGGGCCCCTTCTCACCAAGGTACAGTGGCCCCTTCTCATCGAGGTACAGGACCCCCTTCTCATTGAGGTACAGGGCCCCCTTCTCATCGAGGTACAGGACCCCCTTCTCATTGAGGTACAGGTCCCCCTTCTCATTGAGGTACAGGGCACCCTTCTCATTGAGGTACAGGACCCCCTTCTCATTGAGGTACAGAGCCCCTGCTCATCGAGGTACCAGACCCCCTTCTCATTGAGGTACAGGGCCCCCTTCTCATCGAGGTACAGGACCCCCTTCTCATTGAGGTACAGGGCCCCCTTCTCATCGAGGGTCCCCTTCTCATCGAGGTACAGGGCCCCCTTCTCATCGAGGTACAGGGCTTCTTATCATCGAGGTACAGGGCACCCTTCTCATCGAGGGGCCCCCTTCTCATTGAGGTACAGGGGCCCCTTCTCATTGAGGCACAGGACCCCCTTCTCATCGAAGTACAGGGCCCCTTCTCATCGAGGTACAGGACCCCCTTCTCATTGAGGTACAGGGCCCCCTTCTCATCGAGGTACAGGACCCCCTCATCGAGGTACAGGGCACCCTTCTCATCGAGGTACAGGGCCCCCTTCTCATTGAGGTACAGGACCCCTTCTCATCAAGGTACAGGGCCCCTGCTCATCGAGGTACCGGACCCCCTTCTCATTGAGGTACAGGGCCCCCTTCTCATCGAGGTACAGGACCCCCTTCTCATTGAGGTACAGGGCCCCCTTCTCATCGAGGGTCCCCTTCTCATCGAGGTACAGGGCCCCCTTCTCATCGAGGTACAGGGCTCCTTATCATCGAGGTACAGGGCACCCTTCTCATCGAGGGACCCCCTTCTCATTGAGGTACAGGGGCCCCTTCTCATTGAGGCACAGGACCCCCTTCTCATCGAAGTACAGGGCCCCTTCTCATCGAGGTACAGGACCCCCTTCTCATCGAGGTACAGGGCCCCCTTCTCATCGAGGTACAGGACCCCCTCATCGAGGTACAGGGCACCCTTCTCATCGAGGTACAGGGCCCCCTTCTCATTGAGGTACAGGACCCCTTCTCATCAAGGTACAGGGCCCCTTCTCATCGAGGTACAAGACCCCCTTCTCATCGAGGTACAGGACCCCCTTCTCATCGAGGTACAGGGCCCCCTTCTCATCAAGGTACAGGACCCCTTCTCATTGAGGTACAGGGCCCCCTTCTCATTGAGGTACAGGGCCCCCTTCTCATCGAGGTACAGGACCCCCTTCCCATTGAGGTACAGGACCCCTTCTCATCGAGGTACAGGGCCCCCTTCTCATTGAGGTACAGGGCCCCCTTCTCATTGAGGTACAGGACCCCCTTCTCATCAAGGTACAGGACCCCCTTCCCATTGAGGTACAGGGCCCCCTTCTCATTGAGGTACAGGACCCCCTTCTCATTGAGGTACAGGGCCCCCTTCTCATCGAGGTACAGGGCCCCCTTCACATTGAGGTACAGGACCCCCTTCTCATTGAGGTACAGGACCCCCTTCTCATTGAGGTACAGGGCCCCCTTCTCATTGAGGTACAGGGCCCCCTTCTCATTGAGGTACAGGACCCCCTTCTCATTGAGGTACAGGACCCCCTTCTCATCGAGGTGCGCAGCGAGGGGAGAATGTGAGATGGGAGTGACCCGCCCTGAGAACATGTTGAATGAAGGGATTAAGATGGTGCATTCGGGTGCATTTCTGCATGCTTTAAGCATGTGATAGACTAGTGGTCTGCTTGTAATGTCTGCCAAAGTGCACTGAAGGAGTTTTATTTCAGCCCTGCTCTCGCAAGGCAAGATCAACAAGAAGAGAAATGTACTTCTGGAGCATCAAGGATCCTGCAACACAAGACTGGCTGAAAAAAAGAACTGGTATTTGTTTTTAATCAAAGCAGTTGAATAGTTTATACTACAGTATGCAAAGAAAATCCCTGAAAAACCAACTCATGCGAAGGGAGGCCCAGCGTCTGCAGCAACACTGACTTCTACCTGCACTTCTGAGTGCTCTGAGACAGGAAGTGCGCGAAACTGAAGCAGCAGCAACCAAGTACAGCAGCGCCCAGAGCCATGACACGCTTTCATACGACAATACGATAAAAAATGAACTGAAGACATCTACAAAATGAAGTAATGATCATACCCCAAAATAATGGTAGTATTTGTTGATATAAGCAGCCGGTGTGAATCTCGTTTCTGACGGTAGATCCACCGCGCCGCTCACCGTCTTATTTTGAAAACACTGAATGTCATTAAAATATGTTTCAATTTTAAACAATTAAGCTGGTAAAAAAACAAAACAATAATAATAGTATTAATAATAATAATGACATTTTATCGAGTGCATTCAAATGCAGTGAGGCTCGCTTGCTTCTCTGCTCTTTTGTCACTAGTTCAGCCCCGCTGCTTCACGCTGTGCAGTGACACTGACGGGGGTCTCTGCTTCTGTAAGGGATATGATTTGAGGATTCTCTGTCTTCATTTGAACTCTCCACACTCATTATCACACACTTTTCTATTCCCTCTCCCAAGCCAGAGCTGTGGAAGTGAGGCCTGAACTACTGCACACTCTGTTAAAGTGTGAACAGAAACGGAGGCGCGCTCCCCGGCACTGAACTGTCACCTTGCTTTACAAAGTGGGTTCAAAACACAATTATAATGATACAGGATGACGACTGGAAGAAAATGACAGGAGCCTGTGGGTGTGGAACCCGGGTCATTCTCAGAGTAACTGCTCTCCGCGCTGTCAGCTGACAGACGAGCAAGCAGGTAGACTTGTCTCAATGCAGTGTGTGCGAGTCGCTAATGACTGACAGATGAGCAAGCAGGTAGACTTGTCTCATTGCAGTGTGTGCGAGTCGCTAATGACTGACAGATGAGCAAGCAGGTAGACTTGTCTCATTGCAGTGTGTGCGAGTCGCTAATGACTGACAGATGAGCAAGCAGGTAGACTTGTCTCATTGCAGTGTGTGCGAGTCGCTAATGACTGACAGACGAGCAAGCAGGTAGACTTGTCTCATTGCAGTGTGTGCGAGTCGCTAATGACTGACAGACGAGCAAGCAGGTAGACTTGTCTCATTGCAGTGTGTGCGAGTCGCTAATGATTAACCACGACTTGCTCCTGTTCATTCTACATTATGTTCCGGTCTGAAGGTGGAATTTCTTTTATCATATGGGACAGACGTGTGTAACATTAACCTAGGCCATGTTAAATAATTTCTTACTTGATTTATGTCACTCTAAACCAAAGTTAATAATATTTGTAATCTTAATCTTTCACATTCTGATCTTTTATTGAATTGCACTCATTGCGATGACCTCACTGATGACCTCACTGATGACCTCACTGGTCCTCTTTGTTAACACCCCTTTTCTGTCTCATTCCAGGAGTGTGACTCCACTGCAGAGAGAATCAGCGACTCTGCAGAGATTTCATCTTTTACAATCCTTCATACGCAATACTGCTTTATAGTTTGATTTGATTCCACACATTGCAACTGTGCAAGCCAGTAGACAAGGAATCTGACAAACTAAACAGAACAGGAAGCACATTCTCTAATGGAAGCAACAAAAAGCAAAAGGGTTTAAAACGTCATCTTTCTGAATTATAGACAAGATAAGCAGTCGAGCTCAAAGTGAATCAGACCAAGTCAGTGAGGTTACTGGAAAGGGTACCATGCAGTGAAACCACAGTGTTGTCCAGTCTCCTTGTCTAGTGGGCAGGATTTCTACATATCATGTTCTTGTTTTGCTCAATCAGGATCTGTTTTTGATAATGCTGTACAGAGTGTTGAGTTGTGTTTTATTGATGTACTCGCTGTACCCCCTGTGTTATTGAATGCACACAATGTAAGCAGTACATTCCCAGTTTAAGAGCTGTGTTTCTAATGGGAGTGGCAGCAGTGATCCCCAGTCCCTCCCAGTCCAGGCTGTCACACACACGGTTGTATTGAGTGACTCCCTGCAGCCTGTCTTCAGCACAGTTTATAACAACGCTGTGAGCCACGCAAACAGGGCAGGAGAGGCTCTTATATAGCACAAGGTGTGTGTGTTCATCATTACAGAGAGAGTGTGTGTGTGTGTGTTCATCATTACAGAGAGAGTGTGTGTGTGTGCTCATCATTACAGAGAGTGTGTGTTTATCATTAAAGAGTGTGTGTGTGTTTATCATTACAGTGTGTGTGTGTGTTTATCATTAGAGTGTGTTTATCATTACAGAGAGTGTGTGTTTATCATTACAGTGTGTGTGTGTGTTTATCATTAGAGTGTGTGTTTATCATTACAGAGTGTGTGTGTTCATCATCAGTGTGTTCATCATTACAGTGTGTTTATCATTACAGTGTGTGTGTGTTTATCATTAGTGTGTGTGTGTTCATCATTACAGTGTGTGTGCTCATCATTACAGAGTGTGTGTGTGCTCATTATTACAGTGTGTGTGTGTGTTCATTATTACAGTGTGTGTGTGCTCATTATTAGTGTGTGTGCTCATTATTACAGTGTGTGTGTGTGCTCATTATTAGTGTGTGTGCTCATTATTACAGTGTGTGTGTGCTCATTATTAGTGTGTGTGCTCATTATTAGTGTGTGTGTGTGCTCATTATTACAGTGTGTGTGCTCATTATTACACAGTGTGTGTGTGTGCTCATTATTACAGTGTGTGCTCATTATTACAGTGTGTGTGTGTGCTCATTATTACAGTGTGTGTGTGTTCATTATTAGAGTATATGTGTGTGTGTTCATTATTAGTGTGTGCTCATTATTACAGTGTGTGTGTGCTCATTATTAGTGTGTGTGCTCATTATTAGTGTGTGTGTGTGCTCATTATTAGTGTGTGTGCTCATTATTAGTGTGTGTGTGTGCTCATTATTACAGTGTGTGCTCATTATTACAGTGTGTGTGTGTGCTCATTATTAGTGTGTGCTCATTATTACAGTGTGTGTGTGTGCTCATTATTACAGTGTGTGTGTGTTCATTATTAGAGTATATGTGTGTGTGTTCATTATTAGTGTGTGTTCATTATTAGAGTGTGTGTGTGTTCATTATTAGTGTGTGTGTTCATCATTACAGTGTGTGTGCTCATCATTACAGAGTGTGTGTGTGTTCATTATTACACAGTGTGTGTGTGTGCTCATTATTACACAGTGTGTGTGTGTGCTCATTATTACACAGTGTGTGTGTATGTGTTCATCATTCAGGGCAGGACAGGCTCTTATATAACAAGGTGTGTGTGTTCATCATTCATGTAAAACTCACAATGGATGTCATCGTGCTTCTTGCTCCTTGTCGATGACTCGTTCATTTGTTCAGTTTGCCCTCTGATAAGCACCCAGGCATGTTGTGAAACTAGACAATGAGAGCTCCCCTCTGTGTAAGACATGCCTTCTAGAAAGCCACAGCTTTCCAGTGCTACTCCTCTGTCAGTGTGAATGCCTTGTGATAACTGTGTGGAAAGCATTGTGGAGATGGTTTGAATCAGTCTGCTGAATACAACTGTACATCAGGAGTGTTACTGAGTGACTGTCTTCAGAATCATGCTGATTCAGTGTGAGTATTGATAAGTGTTTTTGATGAGATTTGATTTGTGTACTTTGAAAAGGAAGTTGTCTAGTTTTAATTTGCATTGTTGTAGTAATAGAATAGATCATAAATACAGCAGAGTTCAATCTGCAATAGAAGAGATCATAAATACAGTGGAGTTCAATCTGCAATAGAAGAGATCATAACTACAGTGGAGTTCAATCTGCAATAGAAGAGATCATAAATACAGCGGAGTTCAATCTGCCATAGAAGAGATCATAACTACAGCGGAGTTCAATCTGCCATAGAAGAGATCATAACTACAGTGGAGTTCAATCTGCCATAGAAGAGATCATAACTACAGCAGAGTTCAATCTGCAATAGAAGAGATCATAACTACAGCAGAGTTCAATCTGCAATAGAAGAGATCATAACTACAGCAGAGTTCAATCTGCAATAGAAGTGATCATAAATACAGCGGAGTTCAATCTGCAATAGAAGAGATCATAACTACAGCGGAGTTCAATCTGCAATAGAAGAGATCATAAATACAGCAGAGTTCAATCTGCAATAGAAGAGATCATAACTACAGTGGAGTTCAATCTGCAGTAGAAGAGATCATAAATACAGCAGAGTTCAATCTGCAATAGAAGAGATCATAACTACAGCAGAGTTCAATCTGCAATAGAAGAGATCATAAATACAGCAGAGTTCAATCTGCAATAGAAGAGATCATAAATACAGTGGAGTTCAATCTGCAGTAGAAGAGATCATAAATACAGCAGAGTTCAATCTGCAATAGAAGAGATCATAACTACAGTGGAGTTCAATCTGCAATAGAAGAGATCATAACTACAGTGGAGTTCAATCTGCAATAGAAGGTGTTTGTTGTTCAGAGATAATACGTATCAGGGTTTAATATCTACAGATAATAACTAGATACACTGTGTAATCCACTGAACTATCATGGTGTAATATCTCTATATAATAACTACATGTACTGTGTAAGTTTGGAATCTGGGAGACAGAAAGTGGGGATTGCCAGCCACTTACATTTGATAACTAGAAATGGGAGTTTTTGAGAATGAAAATAAAAGTCAGTTCTTTTTTTTTTTAACACACACATGAGCTCAGTATAGCAGCAGAATAACCAGTCACTCGTGAGGTTTCATTGCTTTGTGTTTTATTATAACAACACATTGTTCATACTGTACAGAACACATTTCATATACAGCAGCTTCACACAATGAAAACTTCAAAATGAGCTCCTCATATTGAGCACTGAATCAGACATACAAGCTGGGATCATTAATCCAAACTGAGCTCCTCACACTGAGCACTGAATCAGACACACAAGCTGGGATCATTAATCCAAACTGAGCACCTCACACTGAATCAGACATACAAGCTGAGATCATTAATCCAAACTGAGCTCCACACACTGAGCACTGAATCAGACATACAAGCTGGGATCATTAATCCAAACTGAGCTCCACACACTGAGCACTGAATCAGACATACAAGCTGGGATCATTAATCCAAACTGAGCTCCACACACTGAGCACTGAATCAGACATACAAGCTGGGATCATTAATCCAAACTGAGCTCCTCACACTGAGCACTGAATCAGACATACAAGCTGGGATCATTAATCCAAACTGAGCTCCTCACACTGAGCACTGAATCAGAGAGCAGAGACCACGTGGATTAACCAGCAACACTGTGGATGTGGTGCAGCCCCCAGCTCTCTCCACTCTGTGTGTGTGTAACCCCCCCAGCTCTCTCCACTCTGTGTGTGTGTGTAACCCCCCCAGCTCTCTCCACTCTGTGTGTGTGTAACCCCCCCAGCTCTCTCCACTCTGTGTGTGTGTAACCCCCCAGCTCTCTCCACTCTGTGTGTGTGTAACCCCCCCAGCTCTCTCCACTCTGTGTGTGTGTGTAACCCCCCCAGCTCTCTCCACTCTGTGTGTGTGTAACCCCCCCAGCTCTCTCCACTCTGTGTGTGTGTAACCCCCCCAGCTCTCTCCACTCTGTGTGTGTGTGTGTGTAACCCCCCCAGCTCTCTCCACTCTGTGTGTGTGTGTGTGTAACCCCCCCAGCTCTCTCCACTCTGTGTGTGTGTAACCCCCCCAGCTCTCTCCACTCTGTGTGTGTGTAACCCCCCCAGCTCTCTCCACTCTGTGTGTGTGTAACCCCCCCAGCTCTCTCCACTCTGTGTGTGTGTAACCCCCCAGCTCTCTCCACTCTGTGTGTGTGTAACCCCCCCAGCTCTCTCCACTCTGTGTGTGTGTAACCCCCCCAGCTCTCTCCACTGTGTGTGTGTGTAACCCCCCCAGCTCTCTCCACTGTGTGTGTGTGTAACCCCCCCAGCTCTCTCCACTGTGTGTGTGTAACCCCCCCAGCTCTCTCCACTCTGTGTGTGTGTAACCCCCCCAGCTCTCTCCACTCTGTGTGTGTGTAACCCCCCCAGCTCTCTCCACTCTGTGTGTGTGTAACCCCCCCAGCTCTCTCCACTCTGTGTGTGTGTAACCCCCCCAGCTCTCTCCACTCTGTGTGTGTGTAACCCCCCCAGCTCTCTCCACTCTGTGTGTGTGTAACCCCCCCAGCTCTCTCCACTCTGTGTGTGTGTAACCCCCCCAGCTCTCTCCACTGTGTGTGTGTGTAACCCCCCCAGCTCTCTCCACTGTGTGTGTGTGTAACCCCCCCAGCTCTCTCCACTGTGTGTGTGTAACCCCCCCAGCTCTCTCCACTCTGTGTGTGTGTAACCCCCCCAGCTCTCTCCACTCTGTGTGTGTGTAACCCCCCCAGCTCTCTCCACTCTGTGTGTGTGTAACCCCCCCAGCTCTCTCCACTCTGTGTGTGTGTAACCCCCCCAGCTCTCTCCACTCTGTGTGTGTGTAACCCCCCCAGCTCTCTCCACTGTGTGTGTGTGTAACCCCCCCAGCTCTCTCCACTCTGTGTGTGTGTAACCCCCCCAGCTCTCTCCACTCTGTGTGTGTAACCCACCCCCAGCTCTCTCCACTCTGTGTGTGTGTAACCCCCCCAGCTCTCTCCACTCTGTGTGTGTGTAACCCCCCCAGCTCTCTCCACTCTGTGTGTGTGTAACCCCCCCAGCTCTCTCCACTCTGTGTGTGTGTAACCCCCCCAGCTCTCTCCACTCTGTGTGTGTGTAACCCCCCCAGCTCTCTCCACTCTGTGTGTGTGTAACCCCCCCAGCTCTCTCCACTGTGTGTGTGTGTAACCCCCCAGCTCTCTCCACTGTGTGTGTGTAACCCCCCCAGCTCTCTCCACTCTGTGTGTGTGTAACCCACCAGCTCTCTCCACTCTGTGTGTGTGTAACCCCCCCAGCTCTCTCCACTCTGTGTGTGTGTAACCCCCCCAGCTCTCTCCACTCTGTGTGTGTGTAACCCCCCCAGCTCTCTCCACTGTGTGTGTGTGTAACCCCCCCAGCTCTCTCCACTCTGTGTGTGTGTAACACCCCCAGCTCTCTCCACTCTGTGTGTGTGTAACCCCCCCAGCTCTCTCCACTCTGTGTGTGTGTAACCCCCCCAGCTCTCTCCACTCTGTGTGTGTGTAACCCCCCAGCTCTCTCCACTCTGTGTGTGTGTAACCCCCCAGCTCTCTCCACTCTGTGTGTGTGTAACCCCCCCAGCTCTCTCCACTCTGTGTGTGTGTAACCCCCCCAGCTCTCTCCACTCTGTGTGTGTGTAACCCCCCCAGCTCTCTCCACTCTGTGTGTGTGTAACCCCCCCAGCTCTCTCCACTCTGTGTGTGTGTAACCCCCCCAGCTCTCTCCACTCTGTGTGTGTGTAACCCCCCCAGCTCTCTCCACTGTGTGTGTAACCCCCCAGCTCTCTCCACTCTGTGTGTGTGCCCCTCTATTGCGGGGGCTGTGTCTCTGTGAAGAGCCCCTGCACCAGCCTGTGATAGTTGCCCTCCCTCCTCATCAGCTCCTGGTGAGTGCCCTGCTCCCGCACCTCACCGCCCTCAATCACGATGATGTGATCAGCCTTCTCCACCGTCTTCAAGCGATGAGCGATCACCAGCACCGTCTGACCCCGGGTGCGAGACAGAGACTCCTGGATCTGAGAAGAGAGAGAGAGGCAGGTCAACACAGTGACCGTAGGGGAGGGGGCAGGTATTAACACAGTGAGAGCAGGGGAGGGGGTATTAACACAGTGAGAGCAGGGGAGGGGTATTATTATTATTATTATTATTCATTTCTTAGCAGACGCCCTTATCCAGGGCGACTTACAATTGTTACAAGATATCACATTATACATTATTTCACATTATACAGTTAGCACATTATTTTTACAAACAATTGCCCATTTATACAGTTGGGTTTTTACTGGAGCAATCTAGGTAAAGTACCTTGCTCAAGGGTACAACAGCAGTGTCCTCCACTGGGGATTGAACCCACAACCCTCTGGTCAAGAGTCCCTAACCACTACTCCACACTGCTGCCCATTATTAACACAGTGAGAGCAGGGAAGGGGGCAGGTATTAACACAGTGAGAGCAGGGGAGGGGGCAGGTATTAACACAGTGAGAGCAGGGAAGGGGGCAGGTATTACCACAGTGAGAGAAGGGGAGGGGTATTACCACAGTGAGAGCAGGGGAGGGGCAGGTATTAACACAGTGAGAGCAGGGGAGGGGCAGGTATTAAAACAGTGACAGCAGGGGAGGGGGCAGGTATTAACACAGTGAGAGCAGGGGAGGGGGCAGGTATTAACACAGTGAGAGCAGGGGAGGGGGCAGGTATTACCACAGTGAGAGAAGGGGAGGGGTATTACCACAGTGAGAGCAGGGGAGGGGCAGGTATTAACACAGAGAGAGCAGGGGAGGGGCAGGTATTAAAACAGTGACAGCAGGGGAGGGGGCAGGTATTAACACAGTGAGAGCAGGGGAGGGGGTATTAACACAGTGAGAGCAGGGGAGGGGGCAGGTATTAACACAGTGAGAGCAGGGGAGGGGTATTACCACAGTGAGAGCAGCAGAGGGGCAGGTATTAACACAGTGAGCAGGAGAGGGAGAGAAGGTTTTAACTAGGAGTGGCAATGTACAGTATGTAGACAGACTCTCAGACAGGCAGACTCTCAGCAGACAGACTGACAGACTCTCAGCAGACAGACTGACAGACATAGACAGACAGACTCTCAGACAGACAGACTCACTCACCGCGTGCTCGCTGTCGATGTCCAGGCAGCTGGTGGCCTCGTCCAGGATGAGGAGCTGTGGGTTCCTGACGAGAGCTCTGGCGATCGCGATGCGCTGCTTCTGTCCTCCAGCCAGCTGCCCCCCCCTCTCACCCGCGTCTGAATAAACACAGCAAATGAACCAAAGGCTCCGTGCAGCTCTATTTCACTCATGACTAGAACACTCCAGAGCTGTACTGGTGTGTGTGCCTCACTGGTGTTGTAGCTGGGCTGCAGAGTGCTACATTGTATTGTATTGTATTGTATTGTATTGTATTGTATTGTACTGTACTGGTGTGTGTGCCTCACTGGTGTTGTAGCTGGGCTGCAGAGTGCTACATTGTATTGTACTGTACTGTATTGTATTGTATTGTATTGTATTGTATTGTATTGTATTGTACTGTACTGGTGTGTGTGCCTCACCGGTGTTGTAGCTGGGCTGCAGAGTGCTACATTGTATTGTATTGTATTGTATTGTACTGTATTGTATTGTATTGTATTGTATTGTACTGGTGTGTGTGCCTCACCGGTATTGTAGCCGCGCTCCAGGCTCGTCACGAAGCCGTGTGCATTGGCTCTCCGTGCTGCCTCCTGGGCTCGCTCCAGAGAGCATTCTGGGAGCCCGTAGCCGATGTTGTCTTTGATGGAGCCGGCGAAGAGGACCGGCTCCTGACCCACCAGGGCGATCTGACAGGGACAGGAACATAAGAGTGAGTGAATACACTTACTGTGGAAGAGAGCAGTGCCATAAACACAGCGACAGCACAGACAAGCAGACCAGACAGAGAGATTCACTGTTACATTAACCAGACAGAGAGATTCACTGTTACATTAACCAGACAGAGAGATTCACTGTTACATTAACCAGACAGAGAGATTCACTGTTACATTAACCAGACAGAGAGATTCACTGTTACATTAACTAGACAGAGAGATTCACTGTTACATTAACCAGACAGAGAGATTCACTGTGAGTGCAGTGTGAGTGCCGGTAGTGTGAGTGCAGTGTGAGTGCTGGTAGTGTGAGTGCAGTGTGAGTGTTGGTAGTGTGAGTGCAGTGTGAGTGCTGGTAGTGTCAGTGCTGGTAGTGTGAGTGCAGTGTGAGTGCTGGTAGTGTGAGTGCTGGTGGCATGAGTGCAGTGTCAGTGCTGGTAGTGTGAGTGTGAGTGCAGTGTGAGTGTGTGAGTGCTGGCAGTGTGAGTGCTGGTAGTGTGAGTGTGAGTGCGTTACCTTCCTGTGCAGGTACGAGTGCTGGTAGTCTTGAAGGGGAGCCCCGTCCAGCAGGATCTCTCCACTCTGGGGCTGGTAGAAGCGCTCCAGCAGACACACACACGTCGACTTCCCCCCGCCAGAGGGGCCCACCAGAGCCGTGATCTCACCGGGGCGCAGCTCAAACGAGACGCTCTGGAGGAGAGAGAGAGAGAGAACACAATGAAAGAGAGTAAACTAGAGATACACTCTCAGAGCGACACCACTCTCACAGACAGACAGACAGACAGACAGACAGAGAGAGAGAGAGAGAGAGAGAGAGAGAGACAGGGTGAATTCAACCTGAAACAGAGTCAAACAATGTAATCTGAGCAGAGAGGGGCTCACACACACGGAGAGAGACAGGCTCTCACAGAGAGAGAGAGAGAGACAGAAAGAGAGAGAGACAGAGAGAGAGACAGGCTCTCATGCACAGAGGGGCACCAGAGGCGTGATCTCACAACAAGACGCTCTGAAACACAAGATCAATTCAAACCAGAGACCACAGAGGCAAAGTGAAACAGTGTATCTGAGCAGAGACCTTCAGCACTTTTCCACTGCAATGCTCTGCTGTCAGGGTGCTCTACCCTCTGCTCTATCATGTGTAATGCTCTGGTGTCAGGATGCTCTACCCTCTGCTCTATCATGTGTAATGCTCTGGTGTCAGGATGCTCTACCCTATGCTCTATCATGTGTAATGCTCTGGTGTCAGGATGCTCTACCCTCTGCTCTATCATGTATATTGCTCTGGTGTCAGGATGCTCTACCCTCTGCTCTATCATGTATATTGCTCTGGTGTCAGGATGCTCTACCCTCTGCTCTATCATGTGTAATGCTCTGGTGTCCTGGTGCTCTACCCTCTGCTCTATCATGTGTAATGCTCTGGTGTCAGGGTGCTCTACCCTATGCTCTATCATGTGTAATGCTCTGGTGTCAGGATGCCCTACCCTCTGCTCTATCATGTGTAATGCTCTGGTGTCAGGATGCTCTACCCTCTGCTCTATCATGTGTAATGCTCTGGTGTCCTGGTGCTCTACCCTCTGCTCTATCATGTGTAATGCTCTGGTGTCAGGATGCTCTACCCTCTGCTCTATCATGTGTAATGCTCTGGTGTCCTGGTGCTCTACCCTCTGCTCTATCATGTGTAATGCTCTGGTGTCAGGATGCTCTACCCTCTGCTCTATCATGTGTAATGCTCTGGTGTCAGGGTGCTCTACCCTCTGCTCTATCATGTGTAATGCTCTGGTGTCAGGATGCTCTACCCTCTGCTCTATCATGTGTAATGCTCTGGTGTCAGGATGCTCTACCCTCTGCTCTCTCCCTGTGTAATGCTCTGGTGTCAGGATGCTCTACCCTCTGCTCTCTCCCTGTGTAATGCTCTGGTTCAGGGTGCTCTACCCTCTGCTCTATCATGTGTAATGCTCTGGTGTCAGGGTGCCCTACCCTCTGCTCTATCATGTGTAATGCTCTGGTGTCAGGGTGCTCTACCCTCTGCTCTATCATGTGTAATGCTCTGGTGTCAGGGTGCCCTACCTTGATCACGGGCACGTCGGGTCTGCTGGGGTAGGTGAAGCTGACGTTTTTGAACTGTACGTGTCCTCTCAGGGTCTCGGGCTGCAGTGAGCCATCAGTGGAGACCAGCGGCCTGCGATCCAGATACTCAAACACCTTGGCAGCCGCCCCCACCGAGTTCAGCATCTCACCACAGATGTACACCAGAGTCTGTAAGAAAGAAGGACACAGGAAACACACAGCATTAGTACTTCTGTTTTTTATTAACTTTCAGATAACAGAGTGAAGCGCTGTGTAACGAACCTGGATATTACTGCCCAGATCCATCTGGTAGAGGATGAAGGCCACCAGGTTCCCCGTGCTCATCTCACCAGCTCTGATAAGGTGTCGCCCGTAGTATAGCATGAGCACCTGCATTGCCAACCCTATGAGCTTCAGGAACACATGCACAGGAAGGAGTCATTAGCATTCAGACCCTATGAGCTTCAGGAACACATGTACAGGAAGGAATCATTAGCATTCAGTCTTAAAACAACAGGGACGCATACCCACCACTAAGCTGTCCCCTAACAAACACTGCAGTTGCTCGTGTATTTCATATTGATCTGCTTGCTACTAAATGTATTTGTGTATTATCATATCAAAATGAAATCTATTATAATCTAGGTTATAAATGAAATGAAAGCAAACTAAATAAGCAGCTCACCCTTCTAAACAGACACACAGCCTTCTCAACAGACATACCCCTTATCAACAGAACCCCCCTTCTCAACACACACCCCCTTCTCAACAGACACCTCCCTTCTCAACAGACATACCCCTCATCAACAGACACCTCCCTTATCAACAAACACCCCCCCTTATCAACAGACACCCCCCTTCTCAAGAGACACCCTCCTTCTCAACAGACACCCCCCTTCTCAACAGACATACCCCTCATCAACAGACACCTCCCTTATCAACAAACACCCCCCCTTATCAACAGACACCCCCCCTTATCAACAGACACACCCCCTTCTCAACAGACACACCCACCCTTCTCAACAGACACACCCCCTTCTCAACAGACACACCCACCCTTCTCAGACACACCCCCTTCTGAACAGACACACCCACCCTTCGCAACAGCAGGTAGGCAGCTCTGATGGTGTCCCTGCTATTCTTGAGTCTCTGTGTGTCTGACAGCTTGCTGTCGTATCTCTTGGCTTCAGTGTCCTCTGTAGCGAAGCTCCGCACTGTTTTAATAGCAGAGACCGCCTCCCCCGCCGCCTCATTGGACCGCGCGATCGAGTCCTGGACCTCCTTGGAATATTTCTAAGTAAATAAAAGACACGTTGCTGAATGACAGGAAGCCTATCTAAGGTGTTAGATTGAGCTACAGCCTCGAAACTGTCTGCAAGAACAGACGGGTTCAGATACTGTGAATGTAACCAATCAGAAATCCCATATAGATGCAGACAGGGCCCCACAGTCCTGTGCAATTTTACACTAAAAACTGACTCCTGTTTGCTACATCCTTCCAGAGTTACTGAGCTTCATCACAAACCAGACCTTGTTGGCTTACCAGTTCATTTATATTACCGTACATGTTATTATTAAACCTTTGTTTTACTAGGAAATCACACTGAGATTAAAACTTCTTTTTCAAGTGAGACCGAGCCAAGAAAGGTAGCAGCAGTACAATGAAACATTACAATACAAACATACAAATACAGAAACGAAATACATTTAAAACACAGACAAGTCATACTCAATACAATAAACAATCAGATAGTGACAATCAATTAGTGACCGGTGTAATCAACTACTTAAAACAAGGACAGCTCTCAATTAGATCATCATGCAGCTTACTCTGGAATTGTACTAAAGTTATTTGGGACTGCAACTTAAGGTCATTCCAAGACCATGGAGCAAAATAAGCAAATTATCTTTTAGCAACCTCGGTATGCACTTTAGCAATGGTAAAATACAAAAATGAGCGCGATCGAAGACTGTAGCTACTGCAAGCAACTGTAAAGTATTCATTTATGTATGGAGGTAGCTTACATAGAATAGCCTTGTATAAAACAATATACCAGTGCTTCAACCTTTGCAATGCCAAAGAGGTCCAGCCAACCAAACCATATAACTCACAATGATGAGTACTGTAACCTGAATTAGTACTATATCTCAAGGCTGCATATGTTTAGTTACACACAAGCCTCAAGCCTCCTCCCTCCTGATTTTTTTTTGTTTTGGTAAAAATCAGCTGGTCTCTTGCACAGCACCACATATTATATTCTTATAGTAAATAAGAATAATTACACAGCACAACTAACCTTCATGTGACATCATTTCATCTGATACAAGCTATCTGCTGCAAAGAGGTCTCAGATGCTGCAGCCCATGTAAAGCCAGATTTCAGATGCTGCAGCCCATGTAAACCTGGGTCTCAGATGCTGCAGCCCATGTAAACCCGGGTCTCAGATGCTGCAGCCCATGTAAACCTGGGTCTCAGATGCTGCAGCCCATGTAAACCTGGGTCTCAGATGCTGCAGTCCATGTAAACCCGGGTCTCAGATGCTGCAGCCCATGTAAACCTGGGTCTCAGATGCTGCAGCCCATGTAAACCTGGGTCTCAGATGCTGCAGCCCATGTAAACCTGGGTCTCAGATGCTGCAGTCCATGTAAACCCGGGTCTCAGATGCTGCAGCCCATGTAAACCTGGGTTTCAGATGCTGCAGCCCATGTAAACCTGGGTCTCAGATGCTGCAGCCCATGTAAACCTGGGTCTCAGATGCTGCAGTCCATGTAAACCCGGGTCTCAGATGCTGCAGCCCATGTAAACCTGGGTTTCAGATGCTGCAGCCCACGTAAACCTGGGTCTCAGATGCTGCAGCCCATGTAAACCTGGGTCTCAGATGCTGCAGCCCATGTAAACCCGGGTCTCAGATGCTGCAGCCCATGTAAACCCGGGTCTCAGATGCTGCAGCCCATGTAAACCCGGGTCTCAGATGCTGCAGCCCATGTAAACCTGGGTCTCAGATGCTGCAGCCCATGTAAACCTGGGTCTCAGATGCTGCAGCCCATGTAAACCTGGGTCTCAGATGCTGCAGCCCATGTAAACCTGGGTCTCAGATGCTGCAGCCCATGTAAACCTGGGTCTCATATGCTGCAGCCCATGTAAACCTGGGTCTCAGATGCTGCAGCCCATGTAAACCCGGGTCTCAGATGCTGCAGCCCATGTAAACCCGGGTCTCAGATGCTGCAGCCCATGTAAACCTGGGTCTCAGATGCTGCAGCCCATGTAAACCTGGGTCTCAGATGCTGCAGCCCATGTAAACCTGGGTCTCAGATGCTGCAGCCCATGTAAACCCGGGTCTCAGATGCTGCAGCCCATGTAAACCTGGGTTTCAGATGCTGCAGCCCATGTAAACCTGGGTCTCAGATGCTGCAGCCCATGTAAACCTGGGTTTCAGATGCTGCAGCCCATGTAAACCTGGGTCTCAGATGCTGCAGCCCATGTAAACCTGGGTCTCAGAAGCTGCAGTCCATGTAAACCCGGGTCTCAGATGCTGCAGCCCATGTAAACCTGGGTTTCAGATGCTGCAGCCCATGTAAACCCGGGTCTTAGATGCTGCAGCCCATGTAAACCTGGGTCTCAGAAGCTGCAGTCCATGTAAACCCGGGTCTCAGATGCTGCAGGCCATGTAAACCTGGGTCTCAGATGCTGCAGGCCATGTAAACCTGGGTCTCAGATGCTGCAGCCCATGTAAACCCGGCTCTCCTTGTACATTATAAGGTGCTGCTGATGTGCTCGTACCTGGTAGTACGTGTTGTAGAGTTTCTGAATGACTCCTGTAAGCGGAGTCTCTATCAGCATGAGCAGGGTCAGCCTGCAGGACAGGGACAGCATGAGGGACAGCACGCCCAGCGTCTTAATCAATGTGCGCAGGAGGACATTCACATTGAGGGCGACAGACCTGCACATCATCATGGTGTCCGTGTTCAACCGGGACGTCAGATCACCTGCAGAGCACAAAGATATTAAACTGACTTGATCATCAGCTTTATGAACACTTATACTCCTGACCCCCCGAGCACTGTGCTGTTCAGAGAGTGTGCACTCACACTGAAGTGTGCTGTTAGGAGTGAGCATTCACACTGGAGTGTGCTATTAGGAGTGTGCACTCACACTGGAGTGTACTGTTAGGAGTGTGCACTCACACTGGAGTGTGCTGTTAGGATGGTGCACTCACACTGGAGTGTGCTGTTAGGATGGTGCATTCACACTGGAGTGTGCTGTTAGGAGTGTGCACTCACACTGGAGTGTGCTGTTAGGAGTGTGCATTCACACTGCAGTGTGCTGTTGGGAGTGTGCTGTTAGGAGTGTGCATTCACACTGCAGTGTGCTGTTAGGAGTGTGCTGTTAGGAGTGTGCATTCACACTGGAGTGTGCTGTTAGGAGTGTGCTGTTAGAAGTGTGCATTCACACTGGAGTGTGCTGTTAGGAGTGTGCTGTTAGGAGTGTGCATTCACACTGGAGGGATCTTTACCTGTTTTAGTCGCTTCGAAAAACCCAATTTCCTGACGCACCAAAGAGTGGAACAGCAGAATTCGTATCCTCTTGTTGAAGTTGGATATTGAACACATGAATAGCCCTCCGCGCAGTCCTGCAGAGAGGGAGCTGAACACAAAGGGGAGTCTTTAGAACCCGCGAGAAGGAGAGAGGGAGCTGAACCCAAAGGGGACTCTTTAGAACCCGCGAGGAGAGAGGGAGCTGAACACAAAGGGGACTCTTTAGAACCCGCGAGAAGGAGAGAGGGAGCTGAACACAGAGGGGACTCTTTAGAACCCGCGAGAAGGAGAGAGGGAGCTGAACCCAAAGGGGACTCTTTAGAACCCGCGAGAAGGAGAGAGGGAGCTGAACACAAAGGGGACTCTTTAGAACCCGTGAGAAGGAGAGAGGGAGCTGAACCCAAAGGGGACTCTTTAGAACCCACGAGAAGGAGAGAGGGAGCTGAATACAAAGGGGACTCTTTAGAACCCGTGAGAAGGAGAGATCTAGCAGTGAAATGAGAACACCTCAGCTGGGCTGTATTTTTTAACTGTAAACACGGCTTATTTCACAGCATTTCAGAAATAGGTATTTCAAGATGCAAGTTAAACAATATTTATGAAAGCAGAACAAAACGAGGTCCTATTGCAAGTGGCTCTGCAGCAGCAGTTGTTGATGTAGACCGTAAAACTTCAATTAAACACCTCCGCTGTTTATTTACAATATTTGCCAGCAGACCCAGCGATATTGGAGACAGGCGACTATTTGAGACCCTACACACCCTCGTTGTAACACCCTTCATTATAACAATGTAAGTTATTCATTATAGTGTATAAGTGCAGACAGGTACCTCCCCAGTGAGAAGAGGCCCATGAAGAGGATGGCGCTGCTGAAGGCGTTCTGCTTGTACCTGGAGCCCAGGATGTCAATCACCTTCCCCGTGTAGAAGGGAATGAACATCTCAACTGCAAACAAGACAACACAGGACAGGGCAGTCAATACACAACACAGGACAGGACATTCAATACACAACACAGGACAGGGCAGTCAATACACAACACAGGACAGGGCAGTCAATACACAACACAGGACAGGGCAGTCAATACACAACACAGGACAGGACATTCAATACACAACACAGGACAGGACATTCAATACACAACACAGGACAGGACATTCAATACACAACACAGGACAGGGCAGTCAATACACAACACAGGACAGGACAGTCAATACACAACACAATTCATGTTCATTATTGCATTCCAGCATTAGTTCCATACCCATGATAACCACTCAGTGAGATCCTCTACAATGAATATAGTTAGATAGGTGAGGTGACACAATATGGTTTGTTTGTTTGTTTCTTTGTTATATAATCAGATTTATAACATAGCATATGTATTTATTAGCACACTGGTACACATATAAATGATTGCGTGTGAGCGGATGCTGCACAAGATGTCGCGGTGAGGAGGAAGCGATGACACAGTAGAATGTTTCAAACCAAGGGGCTGGTGTTTTATTAGCAAGCAAGCTCTGGAACAAACAAGAGCAGTGAATACACTATAAACACCGAGCCTGACTCAAACAAGAACACAAGCTCTGGAACAAACAGGAGCAGTGAATACACTATAAACACCGAGCCTGACTCAAACAAGAACACAAGCTCTGGAACAAACAGGAGCAGTGAATACACTATAAACACCGAGCCTGACTCAAACAAGAACACAAGCTCTGGAACAAACAGGAGCAGTGAATACACTATATACAGCGAGCCTGACTCAAACAAGAACACGAGCTCTGGAACAAACAGGAGCAGTGAATACACTATAAACACTGAGCCTGACTCAAACAAGAACACGAGCTCTGGAACAAACAGGAGCAGTGAATACACTATAAACACCGAGCCTGACTCAAACAAGAACACAAGCTCTGGAACAAACAGGAGCAGTGAATACACTATAAACACAGAGCCTGACTCAAACAAGAACACAAGCTCTGGAACAAACAGGAGCAGTGAATACACTATAAACACCGAGCCTGACTCAAACAAGAACACGAGCTCTGGAACAAACAGGAGCAGTGAATACACTATAAACACAGAGCCTGACTCAAACAAGAACACAAGCTCTGGAACAAACAGGAGCAGTGAATACACTATAAACACCGAGCCTGACTCAAACAAGAACACGAGCTCTGGAACAAACAGGAGCAGTGAATACACTATAAACACCGAGCCTGACTCAAACAAGAACACAAGCTCTGGAACAAACAGGAGCAGTGAATACACTATAAACACCGAGCCTGACTCAAACAAGAACACAAGCTCTGAAACAAACAGGAGCAGTGAATACACTATAAACACCGAGCCTGACTCAAACAAGAACACAAGCTCTGGAGCAAACAGGTGCAGTGAATACACTATAAACACCGAGCCTGACTCAAACAAGAACACGAGCTCTGGAACAAACAGGAGCAGTGAATACACTATAAACACCGAGCCTGACTCAAACAAGAACACAAGCTCTGGAACAAACAGGAGCAGTGAATACACTATAAACACCGAGCCTGACTCAAACAAGAACACGAGCTCTGGAACAAACAGGAGCAGTGAATACACTATAAACACTGAGCCTGACTCAAACAAGAACACGAGCTCTGGAACAAACAGGAGCAGTGAATACAGTATAAACACCGAGCCTGACTCAAACAAGAACACAAGCTCTGGAACAAACAGGAGCAGTGAATACACTATAAACACCGAGCCTGACTCAAACAAGAACACGAGCTCTGGAACAAACAGGAGCAGTGAATACACTATAAACACCGAGCCTGACTCAAACAAGAACACAAGCTCTGGAACAAACAGGAGCAGTGAATACACTATAAACACCGAGCCTGACTCAAACAAGAACACAAGCTCTGGAACAAACAGGAGCAGTGAATACACTATAAACACCGAGCCTGACTCAAACAAGAACACAAGCTCTGGAACAAACAGGAGCAGTGAATACACTATAAACACCGAGCCTGACTCAAACAAGAACACAAGCTCTGGAACAAACAGGAGCAGTGAATACACTATATACAGCGAGCCTGACTCAAACAAGAACACGAGCTCTGGAACAAACAGGAGCAGTGAATACACTATAAACACGGAGCCTGACTCAAACAAGAACACGAGCTCTGGAACAAACAGGAGCAGTGAATACACTATAAACACCGAGCCTGACTCAAACAAGAACACAAGCTCTGGAACAAACAGGAGCAGTGAATACACTATAAACACAGAGCCTGACTCAAACAAGAACACAAGCTCTGGAACAAACAGGAGCAGTGAATACACTATAAACACCGAGCCTGACTCAAACAAGAACACAAGCTCTGGAACAAACAGGAGCAGTGAATACACTATAAACACCGAGCCTGACTCAAACAAGAACACAAGCTCTGAAACAAACAGGAGCAGTGAATACACTATAAACACGGAGCCTGACTCAAACAAGAACACAAGCTCTGGAACAAACAGGAGCAGTGAATACACTATAAACACCGAGCCTGACTCAAACAAGAACACAAGCTCTGGAACAAACAGGAGCAGTGAATACACTATAAACACCGAGCCTGACTCAAACAAGAACACAAGCTCTGGAACAAACAGGAGCAGTGAATACACTATAAACACCGAGCCTGACTCAAACAAGAACACAAGCTCTGGAACAAACAGGAGCAGTGAATACACTATAAACACCGAGCCTGACTCAAACAAGAACACAAGCTCTGGAACAAACAGGAGTAGTGAATACACTATATACAGCGAGCTCTGTATTGCAGTGGAGAGCTATAGAGTGAAGTGTAGCTCAGGGGTTAGCTCTGTATTGCAGTGGAGAGCTATAGAGTGAAGTGTAGCTCAGGGGTTAGCTCTGTATTGCAGTGGAGAGCTATAGAGTGAAGTGTAGCTCAGGGGTTAGCTCTGTATTGCAGTGGAGAGCTATAGAGTGAAGTGTAGCTCAGGGGTTAGCTCTGTATTGCAGTGGAGAGCTATAGAGTGAAGTGTAGCTCAGGGGTTAGCTCTGTATTGCAGTGGAGAGCTATAGAGTGAAGTGTAGCTCAGGGGTTAGCTCTGTACTGCAGTGGAGAGCTATAGAGTGAGGTGTAGCTCAGGGGTTAGCTCTGTATTGCAGTGGAGAGCTATAGAGTGAAGTGTAGCTCAGGGGTTAGCTCTGTACTGCAGTGGAGAGCTATAGAGTGAAGTGTAGCTCAGGGGTTGGCTCTGTATTGCAGGACAGTGGAGAGCTATAGAGTGAAGTGTAGCTCAGGGGTTAGCTCTGTATTGCAGGACAGTGGAGAGCTATAGAGTGAAGTGTAGCTCAGGGGTTAGCTCTGTATTGCAGTGGAGAGCTATAGAGTGAAGTGTAGCTCAGGGGTTAGCTCTGTATTGCAGGACAGTGGAGAGCTATAGAGTGAAGTGTAGCTCAGGGGTTAGCTCTGTATTGCAGTGGAGAGCTATAGAGTGAAGTGTAGCTCAGGGGTTAGCTCTGTATTCCAGTGGAGAGCTATTGAGTGAAGTGTAGCTCAGGGGTTAGTTCTGTATTGCAGTGGAGAGCTATAGAGTGAAGTGTAGCTCAGGGGTTAGCTCTGTATTGCAGGACAGTGGAGAGCTATAGAGTAAAGCTCAGGGGTTAGCTCTGTATTGCAGTGGAGAGCTATAGAGTGAAGTGTAGCTCAGGGGTTAGCTCTGTATTGCAGTGGAGAGCTATAGAGTGAAGTGTAGCTCAGGGGTTAGCTCTGTATTGCAGTGGAGAGCTATAGAGTGAAGTGTAGCTCAGGGGTTAGCTCTGTATTGCAGTGGAGAGCTATAGAGTGAAGTGTAGCTCAGGGGTTAGCTCTGTATTGCAGTGGAGAGCTATAGAGTGAAGTGTAGCTCAGGGGTTAGCTCTGTATTGCAGTGGAGAGCTATAGAGTGAAGTGTAGCTCAGGGGTTAGCTCTGTATTGCAGTGGAGAGCTATAGAGTGAAGTGTAGCTCAGGGGTTAGCTCTGTATTGCAGTGGAGAGCTATAGAGTGAAGTGTAGCTCAGGGGCTGCAGGCAGCAGCTCTGTATTGCAGAGAAGAGCTATAGAGCAAGAGCTTAGAAGAAAAAGGGATAGAAACCCAGAGTCTGAAACAGCTAAACAAACTGAACCCCTGCACAAATAAACTAGTGTGAATGAACCCTGTGCTGCCATGGGTACCTCATACCTAATCAATGAATGTGCTGCCCTGGGTACCTCATACCTATTCAGTGAATGTGCTGCCCTGGGTACCTCATACCTATTCAATGAATGTGCTGCTCTGGGTACCTCATACCTATTCAATGAATGTGCTGCCCTGGATACCTCATACCTATTCAATGAATGTGCTGCCCTGGGTACCTCATACCTTTTCAATGAATGTGCTGCCCTGGGTACCTCATACCTATTCAATGAATGTGCTGTCCTGGGTACCCCATACCTATTCAATGAATGTGCTGCCCTGGGTACCTCATACCTATTCAATGAATATGCAGCCCTGGGTACCTCATACCTATTCAATGAATGTGCTGTCCTGGGTACCTCATACCTATTCAATGAATGTGCTGTCCTGGGTACCCCATACCTATTCAATGAATGTGCTGTCCTGGGTACCTCATACCTATTCAATGAATGTGCTGCCCTGGGTACCTCATACCTATTCAATGAATGTGCTGCCCTGGGTACCTCATACCTATTCAATGAATGTGCTGCCCTGGGTACCTCATACCTATTCAATGAATGTGCTGCCCTGGGTACCCCATACCTATTCAATGTCTATGTTCTCAATGTCTAATCTAGTGGCCAGTGGGCTGCAATGGGGTTATAGATGGACAGTGCTACTCACATATCACTGCCAGCGACAGGAACAGGAAGGCGCCTCCCAGCAGGACGATGTCTGGTTTGCAGTATCCGATCACCCTCATGAACAAGACCCTGGCTTGCTGCTTCTTCTCCTCCCCGCTGGAGTCCCCTGCCTCGGTCCCGGCACTGCAGGGGATCGCGGTCTCCCAGAACAGGCAGGCCGTCGCCGTCACTGCACTGGCCAGCAGGCAGAAGCCGAGGCACGGCAATCCGGTGACGATCTCCATGGGCTTCACATACACCACCCGCTGCCAGCTCTGGAGAGCCGGAGTGAGAGCGCACAGCGTGGCCGCATAGAGCAGGGGGGCCCGGCCCCTCACAGCACTGCCTCTCCCAGCTTGAGAGAGGAGACTCAGGGAGGTCTGACTGAGCAGGGCCAGTTTAACCAGGGCCACCAGCCAGAGGCAGAGCAGCGACTCGGCCCCGAAGGGGTCCAGTGTGAGGGGCAGCAGGAGAAGCCCGCAGTGCAGCAGGGAGCTGGCTGCGATATCACACGCCAGGAAGGATATCACCACAGCAATCACATTCATCACTGCAGCAGAATGATCAAGTCCAGACTGAGAGAGACTATGAGTTACACCTACAAAAGAGAAGGGATTATTAAGGACAGTGAGAAACAGGTCTAGTCCAAACGTTCGTCATTGAATTTATTTAGTTTATTTTAGTTTTTCTAAATTGAGCACTACTGAGAGTTTCATAGTCATGTCTGCTCTACTCATTTTATTTGTCACTGTGTCACTTTTACTCGACTCCAGGTGTCACATCAATTTATGCTGCCTATCAAATGTTCCACTTCGTGTGCTGTGCAGGCCCAGACTGTTTTGCCCTTGCACTGCCCATGCCCAGATTTATTTTCCTTGCAGACTGAGGGTGCTCATCAAAAACCAATTCTCAATACCTGTTGAAATACCTGTTTTGTTAAGTTACATTTTATTCCACGTGTAACTAAACAGTTTTATATTAAATACAGACAGCTGCTATTAACGAACATGAAAGTGTACTATAGTTAGTTTTTTAACAAAAGTGCACTATACGCTGACTGCCCGTTTTACACTGAAGAGCAGCGCTTTCTCGAAACTATAATATAAGTATCCTCAAGTACACCTTTGTAAAATTGTTTTGCAAAGGTAGCATCCTTTTTGTGTGTTTACTGCAGTTTGTCTTGTTCGAGTTGGTCTTCTTGTGATTTGTGCAGTACTCAATCACAGCATTGACAGCGTACCATTTCCTCACGTTACACAGGTCAGGTTTTGATACGGTACCACATTCTGACAGATGTACCACTTTCTCTCCCTATACCGGTAGCAAATTTTGACGAAGTAAACAACAATTTACACCGGTAACCTACTCGTTAAGATGAGCTCGAGTACCTGCCCAAAAAAGCATAATGTGAAATTAAAGGCAATTTCAAAACAGTTAAAAATCATTTTAAAATGCTTCATTAAAAACGCGTCTTTGTGATATGTATTCTCAGTTCACTGGAACGATATATTTATTTGTGTGTGTGTCTGTAATCCATTGCTTGAAAAATTATCGGAGCCGAAATTTCTTTCATAGCAAATGCTACACTGGCAAGCACTTTTGTAAATTATTGTAATTTATTTGAACTCCGTGTAATATTAAATACGCGTTTAACAGATCTACTTACCAGCTGCGTTTCACTAGCAGCCAACAGCAAACAGACTCATTCGTGTTCACTGCTTTTACTTTCAATTAGCCGGCAGTGTGAAGCGACAGGGGATTCCCGTTCCAATGCGCGAGAGGATTTCCAATAATACAATATATTGATGACGCGGTGTATGAATAGGCTTGCGTTTGGATTTCTCCTTTTTTTAAATACTGCATTGCAAATTACTGTGCTTGTTTCCTGAATGATTTTCACAAAAGATACGTGTGTATTTCAAAGCCGCAGGGGGTGCGTCTGTCCATCTTTTTTAATGTTCTGAGAACGTGGTTTTCCTCGTTAAAACAACAAAGACTAAAACGAAAAATAAAGAAAAGAACAACAGGATTTGTAGTTTGTTATTCTCATTATTCTTCTACATCCCATATTGACAGCACAGTTGTGCTTTTGCTTTCGGTTTTGTAATTCACGATTACTTTTACAAACCTGTGAAACGCCAATCTCCCTAGAGATTGCTGATGCTGCAATAATCCTACTGGCTAACGCTTTTTTTGTGTGACCAATCAGATACAGTCTACCGGTACTGTTCGGCTAAATGTTGAAGAGAGTGTAAGGACCACGTCAAAGCCAGTGTCGTATACTGTTTCCACTGCTTCAAACCCGTTCTGTATTATTGATGAGCACGCTGTGTGCTGTTCCAGTGACTGCCCTCCCCTCCCTCTGCAGGCAGGTTCATGCAGGTCTCAGTGTGGAGAATGGGTAGTAAAGCACTGTGCTGTTCCAGTGACACCCTCCCTCTCCCTCTGCAGGTCATGCAGGTCTCAGTGTATCCCCTGCACTCACAACAGTTTACTGAAGGGCTCTCAGGAAGCACTGTGTGTTTCTGCTCCAGTGTGCAGGTGGCGTGGGAACGGCCCTCTATCCCTATTGAACCCCGGGCTTCCTCTGTGTGATTCTTCCTGTCTGATTCTTCCTCTGTGTGATTCTGCCTGTGTGTTTGATTCTTCCTGTGTGATTCTTCCTCTGTGTGATTCTGCCTGTGTGTTTGATTCTTCCTGTGTGATTCTTCCACTGTGTGATTCTTCCTCGTGTGATTCTTCCTGTGTGATTCTGCCTCTGTGTGATTCTGCCTGTTTCTTCCTGTGTGATTCTGCCTCTGTGTGATTCTGCCTGTGTGTTTGATTCTTCCTCTGTGTGATTCTGCCTGTGTGATTCTGCCTGTTTCTTCCTGTGTGATTCTGCCTCTGTGTGATTCTGCCTGTGTGTTTGATTCTTCCTCTGTGTGATTCTTCCTGTGTGATTCTGCCTGTGTGATTCTGCCTCTGTGTGATTATTCCTGTGTAATTCTTCCTGTGTGTGATTCTTCTTCTGTGTGATTCTGCCTGTGTGATTCTTCCTGTGTGATTTTGCCTGTGTGATTCTTCCTCTGTGTGATTCTTCCTGTGTGATTCTGCCTCTGTGTGATTCTTCCTCTGTGTGATTCTGCCTCTGTGTGATTCTTCCTGCTGTGCTGCTGCTCCCCTTGCAGCTTTCAATTAACACAAGAGGACACATTATTTGTTTCTTTGTTTTTTTCTTTATTTTTTATTTTTTTGTGAGTGTTTTGTGACAATGTGTTCAGTGGAATGTTTGAGCAGCGAGCCCCTGTCTGGATTACTCGTCGAAGAACTGGGGCAGGTTGTTTCCCAGGACGACTTTCTCCTCCGTCCCCTTCTCTGTGATGCTGACGAGGTACACCACACCCCCGCTGGAGCCGTCTCTCCCCATCGCCAGGGACAGAGCTGCACCGAGAGAGGGGACAGAGGGGGGAGGGGGAGAGAGGGGGGGGAGAGAGAGAGGGAGAGAGAGAGAGAGGGGGGGAAAAGAGAGAGAGACTTTCAGCATCACAACCCGACAGACTCGAAATCTGAGGAGCTCAGGATGATTCCTGTAATAGCAAGCTGAACTGATGTGATGCATTTGTACTGTAATTGTCTAATTGCATGTGTTGTTCATAAGTTTTATTTCTACATGTTTGCTCAATAAAAACTGTCGTAACAGGAACTGGAATTGATTAAAAGGGAATGCAGAATGGAATTGGGAAAATATTTTAAAAAGGAACAGCCGCGTGGTGTGCAGGGGGAGTCTCCCTGGAAGCTGCTATTGCAGTGTGCTAGAAAGAGAAGCTGCTATTGCAGTGTGTTAGAAAGGGAAGCTGCTATTGCAGTGTGTTAGAAAGGGAAGCTGCTATTGCAGTGTGTTAGAAAGAGAAGCTGCTATTGTAGTGTGTCAGAAAGGGAAGCTGCTATTGCAGTGTGTCACAGAGAAAGGGAAGCTGCTATTGCAGTGTGTTAGAAAGGGAAGCTGCTATTGCAGTGTGTTAGAAAGGGAAGCTGCTATTGTAGTGTGTTAGAAAGGGAAGCTGCTATTGTAGTGTGTTAGAAAGGGAAGCTGCTATTGTAGTGTGTTAGAAAGGGAAGCTGCTATTGCAGTGTGTCAGAAAGAGAAGCTGCTATTGCAGTGTGTTAGAAAGGGAAGCTGCTATTGCAGTGTGTTAGAAAGGGAAGCTGCTATTGCAGTGTGTTAGAAAGAGAAGCTGCTATTGTAGTGTGTCAGAAAGGGAAGCTGCTATTGCAGTGTGTCACAGAGAAAGGGAAGCTGCTATTGCAGTGTGTTAGAAAGGGAAGCTGCTATTGCAGTGTGTTAGAAAGGGAAGCTGCTATTGTAGTGTGTTAGAAAGGGAAGCTGCTATTGTAGTGTGTTAGAAAGGGAAGCTGCTATTGCAGTGTGTTAGAAAGGGAAGCTGCTATTGTAGTGTGTTAGAAAGGGAAGCTGCTATTGCAGTGTGTCAGAAAGAGAAGCTGCTATTGCAGTGTGTTAGAAAGGGAAGCTGCTATTGTAGTGTGTCAGAAAGAGAAGCTGCTATTGTAGTGTGTCAGAAAGGGAAGCTGCTATTGCAGTGTGTCACAGAGAAAGGGAAGCTGCTATTGCAGTGTGTTAGAAAGGGAAGCTGCTATTGCAGTGTGTTAGAAAGGGAAGCTGCTATTGTAGTGTGTTAGAAAGGGAAGCTGCTATTGTAGTGTGTTAGAAAGGGAAGCTGCTATTGCAGTGTGTTAGAAAGGGAAGCTGCTATTGTAGTGTGTTAGAAAGGGAAGCTGCTATTGCAGTGTGTCAGAAAGAGAAGCTGCTATTGCAGTGTGTTAGAAAGGGAAGCTGCTATTGTAGTGTGTCAGAAAGGGAAGCTGCTATTGCAGTGTGTCACAGAGAAAGGGAAGCTGCTATTGCAGTGTGTTAGAAAGGGAAGCTGCTATTGCAGTGTGTTAGAAAGGGAAGCTGCTATTGTAGTGTGTTAGAAAGGGAAGCTGCTATTGTAGTGTGTTAGAAAGGGAAGCTGCTATTGCAGTGTGTTAGAAAGGGAAGCTGCTATTGTAGTGTGTTAGAAAGGGAAGCTGCTATTGCAGTGTGTCAGAATGAGAAGCTGCTATTGCAGTGTGTTAGAAAGGGAAGCTGCTATTGCAGTGTGTTAGAAAGGGAAGCTGCTATTGCAGTGTGTTAGAAAGAGAAGCTGCTATTGTAGTGTGTCAGAAAGGGAAGCTGCTATTGCAGTGTGTCACAGAGAAAGGGAAGCTGCTATTGCAGTGTGTTAGAAAGGGAAGCTGCTATTGCAGTGTGTTAGAAAGGGAAGCTGCTATTGTAGTGTGTTAGAAAGGGAAGCTGCTATTGTAGTGTGTTAGAAAGGGAAGCTGCTATTGCAGTGTGTTAGAAAGGGAAGCTGCTATTGTAGTGTGTTAGAAAGGGAAGCTGCTATTGCAGTGTGTCACAGAGAAAGGGAAGCTGCTATTGCAGTGTGTTAGAAAGGGAAGCTGCTATTGCAGTGTGTTAGAAAGGGAAGCTGCTATTGTAGTGTGTTAGAAAGGGAAGCTGCTATTGTAGTGTGTTAGAAAGGGAAGCTGCTATTGCAGTGTGTTAGAAAGGGAAGCTGCTATTGCAGTGTGTTAGAAAGGGAAGCTGCTATTGCAGTGTGTTAGAAAGAGAAGCTGCTATTGTAGTGTGTCAGAAAGGGAAGCTGCTATTGCAGTGTGTCACAGAGAAAGGGAAGCTGCTATTGCAGTGTGTTAGAAAGGGAAGCTGCTATTGCAGTGTGTTAGAAAGGGAAGCTGCTATTGTAGTGTGTTAGAAAGGGAAGCTGCTATTGTAGTGTGTTAGAAAGGGAAGCTGCTATTGCAGTGTGTTAGAAAGGGAAGCTGCTATTGTAGTGTGTTAGAAAGGGAAGCTGCTATTGCAGTGTGTCAGAAAGAGAAGCTGCTATTGCAGTGTGTTAGAAAGGGAAGCTGCTATTGCAGTGTGTTAGAAAGGGAAGCTGCTATTGCAGTGTGTTAGAAAGAGAAGCTGCTATTGTAGTGTGTCAGAAAGGGAAGCTGCTATTGCAGTGTGTCACAGAGAAAGGGAAGCTGCTATTGCAGTGTGTTAGAAAGGGAAGCTGCTATTGCAGTGTGTTAGAAAGGGAAGCTGCTATTGTAGTGTGTTAGAAAGGGAAGCTGCTATTGTAGTGTGTTAGAAAGGGAAGCTGCTATTGTAGTGTGTTAGAAAGGGAAGCTGCTATTGTAGTGTGTTAGAAAGGGAAGCTGCTATTGCAGTGTGTCAGAAAGAGAAGCTGCTATTGCAGTGTGTTAGAAAGGGAAGCTGCTATTGCAGTGTGTTAGAAAGGGAAGCTGCTATTGCAGTGTGTTAGAAAGAGAAGCTGCTATTGTAGTGTGTCAGAAAGGGAAGCTGCTATTGCAGTGTGTCACAGAGAAAGGGAAGCTGCTATTGCAGTGTGTTAGAAAGGGAAGCTGCTATTGCAGTGTGTTAGAAAGGGAAGCTGCTATTGTAGTGTGTTAGAAAGGGAAGCTGCTGTTGTAGTGTGTTAGAAAGGGAAGCTGCTATTGCAGTGTGTTAGAAAGGGAAGCTGCTATTGTAGTGTGTTAGAAAGGGAAGCTGCTATTGCAGTGTGTCAGAAAGAGAAGCTGCTATTGCAGTGTGTTAGAAAGGGAAGCTGCTATTGCAGTGTGTTAGAAAGGGAAGCTGCTATTGCAGTGTGTTAGAAAGAGAAGCTGCTATTGTAGTGTGTCAGAAAGGGAAGCTGCTATTGCAGTGTGTCACAGAGAAAGGGAAGCTGCTATTGCAGTGTGTTAGAAAGGGAAGCTGCTATTGCAGTGTGTTAGAAAGGGAAGCTGCTATTGTAGTGTGTTAGAAAGGGAAGCTGCTATTGTAGTGTGTTAGAAAGGGAAGCTGCTATTGTAGTGTGTTAGAAAGGGAAGCTGCTATTGTAGTGTGTTAGAAAGGGAAGCTGCTATTGCAGTGTGTCAGAAAGAGAAGCTGCTATTGCAGTGTGTTAGAAAGGGAAGCTGCTATTGCAGTGTGTTAGAAAGGGAAGCTGCTATTGCAGTGTGTTAGAAAGAGAAGCTGCTATTGTAGTGTGTCAGAAAGGGAAGCTGCTATTGCAGTGTGTCACAGAGAAAGGGAAGCTGCTATTGCAGTGTGTTAGAAAGGGAAGCTGCTATTGCAGTGTGTTAGAAAGGGAAGCTGCTATTGTAGTGTGTTAGAAAGGGAAGCTGCTATTGTAGTGTGTTAGAAAGGGAAGCTGCTATTGCAGTGTGTTAGAAAGGGAAGCTGCTATTGTAGTGTGTTAGAAAGAGAAGCTGCTATTGCAGTGTGTCAGAAAGAGAAGCTGCTATTGCAGTGTGTTAGAAAGGGAAGCTGCTATTGTAGTGTGTCAGAAAGAGAAGCTGCTATTGTAGTGTGTCAGAAAGGGAAGCTGCTATTGCAGTGTGTCACAGAGAAAGGGAAGCTGCTATTGTAGTGTGTTAGAAAGGGAAGCTGCTATTGTAGTGTGTTAGAAAGGGAAGCTGCTATTGCAGTGTGTTAGAAAGGGAAGCTGCTATTGTAGTGTGTTAGAAAGGGAAGCTGCTATTGCAGTGTGTCAGAAAGAGAAGCTGCTATTGCAGTGTGTTAGAAAGGGAAGCTGCTATTGTAGTGTGTCAGAAAGGGAAGCTGCTATTGCAGTGTGTCACAGAGAAAGGGAAGCTGCTATTGCAGTGTGTTAGAAAGGGAAGCTGCTATTGCAGTGTGTTAGAAAGAGAAGCTGCTATTGTAGTGTGTCAGAAAGGGAAGCTGCTATTGCAGTGTGTCACAGAGAAAGGGAAGCTGCTATTGCAGTGTGTTAGAAAGGGAAGCTGCTATTGCAGTGTGTTAGAAAGGGAAGCTGCTATTGTAGTGTGTTAGAAAGGGAAGCTGCTATTGTAGTGTGTTAGAAAGGGAAGCTGCTATTGTAGTGTGTTAGAAAGGGAAGCTGCTATTGTAGTGTGTTAGAAAGGGAAGCTGCTATTGCAGTGTGTCACAGAGAAAGGGAAGCTGCTATTGCAGTGTGTTAGAAAGGGAAGCTGCTATTGCAGTGTGTTAGAAAGGGAAGCTGCTATTGTAGTGTGTTAGAAAGGGAAGCTGCTATTGTAGTGTGTTAGAAAGGGAAGCTGCTATTGCAGTGTGTTAGAAAGGGAAGCTGCTATTGCAGTGTGTTAGAAAGGGAAGCTGCTATTGCAGTGTGTTAGAAAGAGAAGCTGCTATTGTAGTGTGTCAGAAAGGGAAGCTGCTATTGCAGTGTGTCACAGAGAAAGGGAAGCTGCTATTGCAGTGTGTTAGAAAGGGAAGCTGCTATTGCAGTGTGTTAGAAAGGGAAGCTGCTATTGTAGTGTGTTAGAAAGGGAAGCTGCTATTGTAGTGTGTTAGAAAGGGAAGCTGCTATTGCAGTGTGTTAGAAAGGGAAGCTGCTATTGCAGTGTGTCAGAAAGAGAAGCTGCTATTGCAGTGTGTTAGAAAGGGAAGCTGCTATTGCAGTGTGTTAGAAAGGGAAGCTGCTATTGCAGTGTGTTAGAAAGAGAAGCTGCTATTGTAGTGTGTCAGAAAGGGAAGCTGCTATTGCAGTGTGTCACAGAGAAAGGGAAGCTGCTATTGCAGTGTGTTAGAAAGGGAAGCTGCTATTGCAGTGTGTTAGAAAGGGAAGCTGCTATTGTAGTGTGTTAGAAAGGGAAGCTGCTATTGTAGTGTGTTAGAAAGGGAAGCTGCTATTGTAGTGTGTTAGAAAGGGAAGCTGCTATTGTAGTGTGTTAGAAAGGGAAGCTGCTATTGCAGTGTGTCAGAAAGAGAAGCTGCTATTGCAGTGTGTTAGAAAGGGAAGCTGCTATTGCAGTGTGTTAGAAAGGGAAGCTGCTATTGCAGTGTGTTAGAAAGAGAAGCTGCTATTGTAGTGTGTCAGAAAGGGAAGCTGCTATTGCAGTGTGTCACAGAGAAAGGGAAGCTGCTATTGCAGTGTGTTAGAAAGGGAAGCTGCTATTGCAGTGTGTTAGAAAGGGAAGCTGCTATTGTAGTGTGTTAGAAAGGGAAGCTGCTATTGCAGTGTGTTAGAAAGGGAAGCTGCTATTGTAGTGTGTTAGAAAGGGAAGCTGCTATTGCAGTGTGTCAGAAAGAGAAGCTGCTATTGCAGTGTGTTAGAAAGGGAAGCTGCTATTGTAGTGTGTCAGAAAGAGAAGCTGCTATTGTAGTGTGTCAGAAAGGGAAGCTGCTATTGCAGTGTGTCACAGAGAAAGGGAAGCTGCTATTGCAGTGTGTTAGAAAGGGAAGCTGCTATTGCAGTGTGTTAGAAAGGGAAGCTGCTATTGTAGTGTGTTAGAAAGGGAAGCTGCTATTGTAGTGTGTTAGAAAGGGAAGCTGCTATTGCAGTGTGTTAGAAAGGGAAGCTGCTATTGTAGTGTGTTAGAAAGGGAAGCTGCTATTGCAGTGTGTCAGAAAGAGAAGCTGCTATTGCAGTGTGTTAGAAAGGGAAGCTGCTATTGCAGTGTGTTAGAAAGGGAAGCTGCTATTGCAGTGTGTTAGAAAGAGAAGCTGCTATTGTAGTGTGTCAGAAAGGGAAGCTGCTATTGCAGTGTGTCACAGAGAAAGGGAAGCTGCTATTGCAGTGTGTTAGAAAGGGAAGCTGCTATTGCAGTGTGTTAGAAAGGGAAGCTGCTATTGTAGTGTGTTAGAAAGGGAAGCTGCTATTGTAGTGTGTTAGAAAGGGAAGCTGCTATTGTAGTGTGTTAGAAAGGGAAGCTGCTATTGTAGTGTGTTAGAAAGGGAAGCTGCTATTGCAGTGTGTCAGAAAGAGAAGCTGCTATTGCAGTGTGTTAGAAAGGGAAGCTGCTATTGCAGTGTGTTAGAAAGGGAAGCTGCTATTGCAGTGTGTTAGAAAGAGAAGCTGCTATTGTAGTGTGTCAGAAAGGGAAGCTGCTATTGCAGTGTGTCACAGAGAAAGGGAAGCTGCTATTGCAGTGTGTTAGAAAGGGAAGCTGCTATTGCAGTGTGTTAGAAAGGGAAGCTGCTATTGTAGTGTGTTAGAAAGGGAAGCTGCTATTGTAGTGTGTTAGAAAGGGAAGCTGCTATTGCAGTGTGTTAGAAAGGGAAGCTGCTATTGTAGTGTGTTAGAAAGGGAAGCTGCTATTGCAGTGTGTCAGAAAGAGAAGCTGCTATTGCAGTGTGTTAGAAAGGGAAGCTGCTATTGTAGTGTGTCAGAAAGAGAAGCTGCTATTGTAGTGTGTCAGAAAGGGAAGCTGCTATTTCAGTGTGTCACAGAGAAAGGGAAGCTGCTATTGCAGTGTGTTAGAAAGGGAAGCTGCTATTGCAGTGTGTTAGAAAGGGAAGCTGCTATTGTAGTGTGTTAGAAAGGGAAGCTGCTATTGTAGTGTGTTAGAAAGGGAAGCTGCTATTGCAGTGTGTTAGAAAGGGAAGCTGCTATTGTAGTGTGTTAGAAAGGGAAGCTGCTATTGCAGTGTGTCAGAAAGAGAAGCTGCTATTGCAGTGTGTTAGAAAGGGAAGCTGCTATTGTAGTGTGTCAGAAAGGGAAGCTGCTATTGCAGTGTGTCACAGAGAAAGGGAAGCTGCTATTGCAGTGTGTTAGAAAGGGAAGCTGCTATTGCAGTGTGTTAGAAAGGGAAGCTGCTATTGTAGTGTGTCAGAAAGAGAAGCTGCTATTGTAGTGTGTCAGAAAGGGAAGCTGCTATTGCAGTGTGTCACAGAGAAAGGGAAGCTGCTATTGCAGTGTGTTAGAAAGGGAAGCTGCTATTGCAGTGTGTCACAGAGAAAGGGAAGCTGCTATTGCAGTGTGTTAGAAAGGGAAGCTGCTATTGCAGTGTGTTAGAAAGAGAAGCTGCTATTGTAGTGTGTCAGAAAGGGAAGCTGCTATTGCAGTGTGTCACAGAGAAAGGGAAGCTGCTATTGCAGTGTGTTAGAAAGGGAAGCTGCTATTGCAGTGTGTTAGAAAGGGAAGCTGCTATTGTAGTGTGTTAGAAAGGGAAGCTGCTATTGCAGTGTATTAGAAAGGGAAGCTGCTATTGCAGTGTGTTAGAAAGGGAAGCTGCTATTGTAGTGTGTTAGAAAGGGAAGCTGCTATTGCAGTGTGTCACAGAGAAAGGGAAGCTGCTATTGCAGTGTGTTAGAAAGGGAAGCTGCTATTGCAGTGTGTTAGAAAGGGAAGCTGCTATTGTAGTGTGTTAGAAAGGGAAGCTGCTATTGTAGTGTGTTAGAAAGGGAAGCTGCTATTGCAGTGTGTTAGAAAGGGAAGCTGCTATTGCAGTGTGTTAGAAAGGGAAGCTGCTATTGCAGTGTGTTAGAAAGAGAAGCTGCTATTGTAGTGTGTCAGAAAGGGAAGCTGCTATTGCAGTGTGTCACAGAGAAAGGGAAGCTGCTATTGCAGTGTGTTAGAAAGGGAAGCTGCTATTGCAGTGTGTTAGAAAGGGAAGCTGCTATTGTAGTGTGTTAGAAAGGGAAGCTGCTATTGCAGTGTGTTAGAAAGGGAAGCTGCTATTGCAGTGTGTTAGAAAGGGAAGCTGCTATTGCAGTGTGTTAGAAAGAGAAGCTGCTATTGTAGTGTGTCAGAAAGGGAAGCTGCTATTGCAGTGTGTCACAGAGAAAGGGAAGCTGCTATTGCAGTGTGTTAGAAAGGGAAGCTGCTATTGCAGTGTGTTAGAAAGGGAAGCTGCTATTGTAGTGTGTTAGAAAGGGAAGCTGCTATTGTAGTGTGTTAGAAAGGGAAGCTGCTATTGCAGTGTGTTAGAAAGGGAAGCTGCTATTGTAGTGTGTTAGAAAGGGAAGCTGCTATTGCAGTGTGTCAGAAAGAGAAGCTGCTATTGCAGTGTGTTAGAAAGGGAAGCTGCTATTGCAGTGTGTTAGAAAGGGAAGCTGCTATTGCAGTGTGTTAGAAAGAGAAGCTGCTATTGTAGTGTGTCAGAAAGGGAAGCTGCTATTGCAGTGTGTCACAGAGAAAGGGAAGCTGCTATTGCAGTGTGTTAGAAAGGGAAGCTGCTATTGTAGTGTGTTAGAAAGGGAAGCTGCTATTGTAGTGTGTTAGAAAGGGAAGCTGCTATTGCAGTGTGTTAGAAAGGGAAGCTGCTATTGCAGTGTGTTAGAAAGGGAAGCTGCTATTGCAGTGTGTTAGAAAGGGAAGCTGCTATTGCAGTGTGTTAGAAAGGGAAGCTGCTATTGTAGTGTGTTAGAAAGGGAAGCTGCTATTGCAGTGTGTTACAAAGGGAAGCTTCTATTGCAGTGTGTCACAGAGAAAGGGAAGCTGCTCACCGTTGGTTGTAAACTGGAGGCAGTCCTCTTTACTCATGCCTGGTCTGTAGGTAGCATCCACATAGCCGTAGATATAGGTGCTGCCAGAGCCCCCCACTGCAAAGGGGTGCCTGATCAGCAGCCCCCCCAGAGTGCCGAACACCTGCCAACAATCACAATGCAATTAACACACACACACACACAGAGGCAGGCAGACACACACACACACACACACACACACACACACACGAACACCTGCTAACAATCACAATGCAATTAACACACACACACACACACAGAGGCAGGCAGACACACACACACACACACACGAACACCTGCCAACAATCACAATGCAATTAACACACACACACACAGAGGCAGGCAGACACACACACACACAAGCAGACAGACAGACACACACACACACACACAGAGGCAGGCAGACACACACACACACACACACACACGAACACCTGCCAACAATCACAATGCAATTAACACACACACACACAGAGGCAGGCAGACACACACACACACACACACACAAGCAGACAGACACACACACACACACACACACAGAGGCAGGCAGACACAGACAAACACACACACACACACACACGAACACCTGCCAACAATCACAATGCAATTAACACACACACACACAGAGGCAGGCAGACACAGACACACACACACACATACAAACACCTGCCAACAATCACAATTCAATTAACACACACACACACAGAGGCAGGCAGACACAGACACAGACACACATACACAGACAGGCACACACACAGACACACAGACACACACAGACACATATACACAGACAGGCAGGCAGACAGACAGACACACAGAGATACATCATGAAAAAGCATGACAAACTGTATTCAGTGCTTAATTTGTACAGAAAGTAGTTGCCGGGGTGCAAGCAATGAAGCGCACGTTGAAAATCCTAACCCATTATCGAACACATAGTAGAGCTACATGTTTACAGTCACGTATTCTACATCATATACAAAGAAAAATACATTACAGGCAACCGCAGGACAACAAATAAAAGAAAAAGAAAGATATGACTGTATATACATTTAGAAAACGATTGAGAGTGAACAGCCAATCAGCTTCCACATCTAGAGGGCTTCTATTTTGCATAGCTGCCCGCTGGAACGTTGAAGTGCTTAATTGTGAATTAAGTTTGAAATCAATCTGCGCATAAATACCGTCTTTTTCCCTTAACATTCTAATCTACAACTAATCTGATAACATAAAAAGCTACTGAAACATACTTTCTGACACTGGACTAGAGACAAGCGAAGTCTGTGACGGGACACCCTAATGAAGGCTCGATTCACAGCTACTGGACAGCAAACCAACAGGAAAGACACGATTGGGCCACAATTCTGTCATCAGCTGGATCCAAACAACACCCTCCCTCAAAACCAGCCAATCAAACTGCAAACCCTGCTTCAGCTCTTTCCATACCAGCCAATCCGCTCCCTGCCAGCTTGAATGATGCCCCGCCTCCATCAACAAGTTTCGAGTCTGTCTCAATACTACACAGACTATTAAACAATTGTACATATCCAGATAAATTATAATAAGAAAGAGTAAGACCCAAAAAAATAAATATGTTAACCAAATAATAATAATTTTAATAATAATAACATTTCTCTACGTGTATGTCGTTTTTCTATTCTAATTATGTGAGGGACTATTTTCCTCAGCGGAAGGTTACCCGGCGAAATATCAGAAGTTCAAGGTAACTATAGGTTTTAAAGGTTTTTTTTAAAGAGAAAAAATAAATCGTTGTCTAATAGTGATAGAGCCCTCTCGATGCGGGCTCTACTGTGTGGTAGATGACCTTGACTTTCGTTAGCGCCCTCTACCACACAGTAGCGCCCGCATCGACGGGCTCTATCTCTTAAATAGGGTAACCCTGACCTCCAGCGCAGAGGGGACACGTGCCGCTCGCCACTTTGTTCTGTTGTAGTTTTGCATTTAAATGGTTTAAGCCACGATTCAACACTTAGCATGGTTTATGCCACTTAAAACGTCCTAATTTCTTCCTAATTGATAATTGTTCAATAATGAGATTCAACTGATTAGTAATCTGGTCATTGGCTTTGCTAGATTGAATATGTTTGTGTATCACTTTGCTGGTGTGCTGTCATGAGTTCCTCAGAGTCTGAAATCCACTGACACAGACAGCATGTTCTGCTGTTAGTGAAGACAGCAGCAAGGACTTTGTTTAGATCGAGAACATGAAAGTGGCATTAGAAGAATAAAAAGAATTAAAACACAAGCGTGTTGCTGAACCTAAAATAGATGAAGACCTGAATATCCTGCCAGCGATCAGTATTCACAAAGTACTGGAGCAAACAGTAGATGGGCTGTGAAGCTGTTTGAACTAAGGCTAAAAGAAAGATATGGCTACTCTGCCATACAGCCTTAGCTGTTTTGTGACAGAAGTAATGAACTGTAACGGAGAGGAGCACTGTGGCAATTCACTATATGAACTTTCCATAAGCATTTCCTAAGACTAAAGGGACGCGCTTTAAGTTTCTGAAATGACCTAGAATTTTAACATTTTTTAAATGTTCTTGATGGAAAATGAAAGCTTTGGCCAAATCAGGAGTTGGTTTGCATAAAATAATATTTCTGAAGAATTGTGTGGACCAGGGACTCTTCAGATCTGATACACCTGAAAACCTGCTCAATACTCTAGTTTATCTGTTTGGTATACTGTACATCTTGCTATGAGGGCCGGGCAGGAGCATCGTGATCTAAGAGTTGGAGTGAATAGTCAGCTTCAGTTGGGCAAGGACTTGTTTGGAGGTTTTTTAAAATACAAAGAAGATGTAACTAAGACAAACAGAGGGGTCTACAGCATAGAAAACTGGAGTGCAAAGAAGTTACTGCACATGAGAACAGCCCTGACAGATGTGTGGTGCAGCTTCATTAAAATACACACAGATCTACAGTATGCGTGTTTGTTTTTTTAGTGTATAACGTGCTGTTAAATTCAATCAATGGTGTACAACCAGCCAGCTGGCATTAACCAATTGAGCAGATTATAACTGTGTAAACAAGATGGATTTGAGGCTTTTATAGAAATCCCAGTCTGAGAGCTGCAGCTGCTACACGTCTGTATAATAAAGGAGTTGATGAACAGTTACTTTGTGAAACAACTGGACATAGATGGAATGCTGTGCGTGCAAACAAGAGGACCAGAGGACAAGAAGACAAGAGGACCAGAGGATGAGAGGACCGGAGGAGAAGAGGACCAGAGGACGAGAGGATCAGAGGACGAGAGGACAAGAGGATAAGAGGACCAGAGGGGAAAAGAGGACCAGAGGATAAGAGGATGAGAGGATGAGAGGACAAGAGGACCAGAGGATGAGAGGACCAGAGGACAAGAGGATAAGGGGACCAGAGGATGAGAGGACCAGAGAACAAGAGGACAAGAGGACAAGGGGACCAGAGGATGAGAGGACCAGAGGACCAGTGGACAAGAGGACCAGAGGACGAGAGGACAAGAGAATGAGAGGACGAGAAGACCAGAGGAAAAGAGGACCAGAGGACAAGAGGATGAGAGGACAAGAGGACCAGAGGATAAGAGGACTAGAGGACGAGAGGACAAAATGATGAGAGGACAAAATGATGAGAGGACCAGAGGACAAGAGGAGAAGAGGACAAGAGGGCAAGGGGACAAGTGACGAGCAAAAACATGACCTTTCTGAAATACTACAAAGAAAGAAACCTGTTTAAACTGTGTAAACGTATAGGCTAATTGTTGAAATAATTGCTGCTTTATAAAATGGCATTTGCTTTTTTGTTGAATTGTTGTGACTGTGGTTTTGTTTATGAATCAACAGTTTTCTGTGGATTCGTGGTTCAAACTGTGGATTTGTTAATCAACAATCCTTCTGCCCCGCACTCCCCTTCTCTTCAGAGCCACACGGACACTTTAGTTAGAAGACTCGTAGATTCAATCCACTGAAAGATCAAAGGGTGACGTCACAGAAATGTTTGAAAATGCAATTAAAAAACGGGACGTCATTCAGGGGACTCCAGAAGGCCGACGTTGATACATAGATTTTTTTAAACACACACAATACACCACACCCGACACGAGCACCCGTCACACTATCTGCCATGTGTGACTGCAACAGAAGCCAGTTTATGGGGATTACAAACGTTATGAATTAAATGTAGGCTATGTAGTTGTTATCTTAGTTTGATTTTATTCTCTATGAATTCAATTCTATTCATTGAAAAAAGACGAGAGAGAACCAGACCGTTATTTAAAACACAAATGAACAGGGGAGGGGAGCAGGGTAACGCTCCTATTGAAGCAGGCTACAATATTTCTGTTTCATTGAACACATGTTGTTGTTGTTGTTGTTCTGTATTGAAATGAATGTTCAGCTGTCATATTGTGTTGTGTATTACCCATTCAATCAAATCAAGTCGTGTAAGAATTTGCTTCTATCGTTTAAGACATTTTTCAAGTCATGTAAACTTATTTGTGTATAATAAACTACAATAGAGTCGCATTCCTTTTCTGCAGCCAGTGTTATCTTACTTTAAAGGCACGCAGCTGAAATCGTAAAGTAATTAAAAGTACGAACGTCCCTGGCAGCGGACTGTTTCTCACTATTTCAGAGCACAAAATGGTATGATATGATTCTGAATGTTTTGTTGTGGCTCTCTGGTAAACTCAGCTCCAACAATAAAATGCACTTGATTATTTTACATCTGTCTCTCGTGTGGCTCTCTGGAGGACCGAAGCCCATTGAAGACCCGGGACCCCTCCTCCCCTTCCCCCGCTTCGGACCCTCACAGTCTCCACACGAGGCATGGGTCTAGCCGTGTCCCTGTGTGTCCCTGTTCACACCCACCTGTCCCCCGCTCCTCTTGTCCCACCCTGCTACGATCAGATGAGCCACCAGCTCCTCCTTGTACTTGTAGCTGATGTCCTTCACCATGTTAGCAGCAGAGCGGACCAGAGGCAGCCTGCCCATAGCGATGCTGCAATACAACAAAGAGGAGTGTGTGTGTGAGCGACCAGAGGCAGCCTGTGTGTGTGTGAGTGACCAGAGGCAGCCTGTGTGTGTGAGTGACCAGAGGCAGCCTGTGTGTGTGAGCGACCAGAGGCAGCCTGTGTGTGTGAGTGACCAGAGGCAACCTGTGTGTGTGAGTGACCAGAGGCAGCCTGTGTGTGTGAGCGACCAGAGGCAGCCTGTGTGTGTGTGAGTGACCAGAGGCAGCCTGTGTGTGTGTGAGTGACCAGAGGCAGCCTGTGTGTGTGAGTGACCAGAGGCAGCCTGTGTGTGTGTGAGTGACCAGAGGCAGCCTGTGTGTGTGAGCGACCAGAGGCAGCCTGTGTGTGTGTGAGTGACCAGAGGCAGCCTGTGTGTGTGAGCGACCAGAGACAGTCTGTGTGTGTGAGTGACCAGAGGCAGCCTGTGTGTGTGAGTGACCAGAGGCAGTCTGTGTGTGTGAGTGACCAGAGGCAGTCTGTGTGTGTGAGTGACCAAAGACAGTCTGTGTGTGTGAGTGACCAGAGGCAGCCTGTGTGTGTGAGCGACCAGAGGCAGCCTGTGTGTGTGAGTGACCAAAGACAGTCTGTGTGTGTGAGTGACCAGAGGCAGTCTGTGTGTGAGATTGACCAAAGACAGTCTGTGTGTGTGAGTGACCAGAGGCAGCCTGTGTGTGTGAGTAACCAGAGGCAGCCTGTGTGTGAGTGACCAGAGGCAGCCTGTGTGTGTGAGTGACCAGAGGCAGCCTGCCCAGAGCGATGCTACAATACAACAAACAGGAGTGTGTGTGTGAGTGACCAGAGGCAGCCTGTGTGTGTGAGTGACCAGAGGCAGCCTGTGTGTGTGAGTGACCAGAGGCAGCCTGTGTGTGTGTGTGTGTGTGTGTGTGTGTGTGTGTGTGTATACCAGCAGCAGTGTTCAAATTACACTTTGCCTCTTGGGAAGGGGTGGGGGTCTGCAAATATATATATATATATATTGTAAGGCAGCGGGTTGTGTGAGTCAGCAGGGAGGGGGTTAAAACCTCCCTGCGAGAGAAACTTGTGCAGAATGCACCTTTTTGTTAATTTGCTTTTGTTTAATTTAATTGTTTTATTATTAATTACCCCCTGCACCTGGTAGCTATTGTTAAATTGGGACCAGGTGCAGGGTATTTAAGAGGAGCAGTCAGTCTGCTCAAGGCTGCTGAGTAGAAGGAAGCAGAAGAGAGGTGCTCTGCTTCCGAGCAGTCATAGAAAAGTAAGTGCTGGAGACCTGCGAAGTTTGTTTGTGTTTGCGGTGTCAGGTAAACGGCTTAGTTAGGGAATAACCTGTATAGTTAGCGCTCCAAGAGGAGCTAGGTGTTCATTTTGTGTTTTTGTTTGTTTTTGTATTTAATTAAAAGTAGCACAACCGCGCTTTAAAACTCCATTTCTCTGTCCTGGGTCGTAATTTTAAAGGGGCACGAACCCGTGAGTGGTGCAATCGTTCACTATATATATATATATATATATATATATATATATAGTGCCTTGCAAAAGTATTCAGACCCCTGACCAATTCTCTCATATTACTGAATTACAAATGGTACATTGAAATTTCGTTCTGTTTGATATTTTATTTTAAAACACTGAAACTCAAAATCAATTATTGTAAGGTGACATTGGTTTTATGTTGGGAAATATTTTTAAGAAAAATAAAAAACTGAAATATCTTGCTTGCATAAGCATTCAACCCCCACACATTAATATTTGGTAGAGCCACCTTTCGCTGCAATAACAGCTTTAAGTCTTTTGGGGTAAGTATGTACCAGCTTTGCACACAGTGTCAGAGTGATTTTGGCCCATTCTTCTTGGCAGATTTGCTCCAGGTTGTTCAGGTTGGTTGGACGACACTTGTGGACCGCAATTTTCAAATAGTGCCACAGATTCTCAATGGGATTGAGATCAGGACTTTGACTGGGCCACTGTAGGATATTCACCTTTTTGTTCTTGAGCCACTCCAATGTTGCTTTGGCCTTGTGCTTGGGATCATTGTCCTGCTGAAAGGTGAATTTCCTCCCAAGCTTCAGTTTTTTAGCGGACTGAAGCAGGTTCTCTTGCAGTATTTCCCTGTATATTGCTCCATCCATTCTTCCTTCAATTTTAACAACATGCCCAGTCCCTGCTGATGAGAAGCATCCCCACAGCATGATGCTGCCACCACCATACTTCACTGTAGGGATGGTGTGTCTTGAGGCATGGGCAGTGTTAGGTTTGCACCACAAATAGCGCTTTGAGTTTTGGCCAAAAAGCTCTATCTTGGTCTCATCTGACCACAAAACCTTTTCCCACATCGCAGCTGGGTCACTCTTATGCTTTCTGGCAAACTCCAGACGTGCTTTCAGATGGTACTTTTTGAGTAACGGCTTCTTTCTTGCCACCCTCCCATACAGGCCAGTGTTATGCAGAGCTCTTGATATGGTTGACTGGTGCACCATTACTCCACTCCCAGCCACTGAACTCTGTAGCTCCTTCAACGTGATTGTTGGCCTCTCTGTGGCTTCTCTCACAAGTTTTGAGGGACGGCCTTTTCTTGGCAGTGCCTGGGTGGTGTGATGCAGCTTCCACTTCCTGATTATTGATCCAACTGTGCTCACTGGGATATCCAAACACTTGGATATTATTTTGTACCCTTTCCCTAATCTATGCATTTATATTACTTTATCTCTAACTTCTGTAGAATGCTCTTTGGTCTTCATTTTTCTTCAGATTCACAGCCTGACCAATGATCCTTCAACAGTGGGGTTTTTATCCAGAAAATGTGACAGCAACTTTAATGGTTCACAGGTGGAGGCCAATGGTAAGGTAACTGTGTCCTCGTTAGGGCAATTTCTTTCATCGGTGTAAACTGGGGGCTTCCACAACACAGGGGTTGAATACTTATGCAAGCAAGATATTTCAGCTTTTTATTTTTCTAAAAAATATTTCCCAACATAAAACCAATGTCACCTTACAATAATTGATTTTGAGTTTCAGTGTTTTAAAATAAAATATCAAACAGAACGAAATTTCAATGTACCATTTGTAATTCAGTAATATGAGAGAATTGGTCAGGGGTCTGAAAACTTTTGCAAGGCACTGTATATGGACTGTGCTGTGCACCTGTGCAGGTGTGTCTGGTATGCACTGTGCACTGTACCTGTGCAGGTATGGCTGGTATGCACTGTGCACTGTGTACCTGTGCAGGTGTGGCTGGTATGCACTGTGCACTGTACCTGTGCAGGTGTGGCTGGTATGCACTATGCTGTGTACCTGTGCAGGTGTGGCTGGAATGCACTGTGCACTGTACCTGTGCATGTGTGGCTGGTATGCACTGTGCGCTGTACCTGTGCAGGTGTTGCTGGTATGCACTGTGCTGTGTACCTGTGCAGGTGTGGCTGGTATGCACTATGCTGTGTACCTGTGCAGGTGTGGCTGGTATGCACTGTGCACTGTACCTGTGCAGGTGTGGCTGGTATGCACTGTGCACTGTACCTGTGCAGGTGTGGCTGGTATGCACTGTGCTGTGTACCTGTGCAGGTGTGGCTGGTATGCACTGTGCACTGTACCTGTGCAGGTGTGGCTGGTATGCACTCTGCTGTGTACCTGTGCAGGTGTGGCCGGTATGCACTGTGCACTGTACCTGTGCAGGTGTGGCTGGTATGCACTGTGTACTGTACCTGTGCAGGTGTGGCTGGTATACACTGTGCACTGTACCTGTGCAGGTGTGGCTGGTATGCACTGTGCTGTGTACCTGTGCAGGTGTGGCTGGTATGCACTGTGCACTGTGTACCTGTGCAGGTGTGGCTGGTATGCACTGTGCACTGTACCTGTGCAGGTGTGGCTGGTATGCACTATGCTGTGTACCTGTGCATGTGTGGCTGGTATGCACTGTGCACTGTACCTGTGCAGGTGTGGCTGGTATGCTCTGTGCACTGTACCTGTGCAGGTGTGGCTGGTATGCACTGTGCACTGTACCTGTGCAGGTGTTGCTGGTATGCACTCTGCTGTGTACCTGTGCAGGTGTGGCCGGTATGCACTGTGCACTGTACCTGTGCAGGTGTGGCTGGTATGCACTGTGCACTGTACCTGTGCAGGTGTGGCTGGTATGCACTGTGCACTGTGTACCTGTGCAGGTGTGGCTGGTATGCACTGTGCACTGTACCTGTGCAGGTGTGGCTGGTATGCACTGTGCACTGTGCCTGTGCAGGTGTGGCTGGTATGCACTGTGTTGTGTACCTGTGCAGGTGTGGCTGGTATGCACTGTGCAGTGTACCTGTGCAGGTGTGGCTGGTATGCACTGTGCACTGTACCTGTGCAGGTGTGGCTGGTATGCACTGTGCACTGTGTACCTGTGCAGGTGTGGCTGGTATGCACTGTGCACTGTACCTGTGCAGGTGTGGCTGGTATGCACTGTGCACTGTACCTGTGCAGGTGTGGCTGGTATGCACTGTGCACTGTACCTGTGCAGGTGTGGCTGGTATGCACTGTGCACTGTACCTGTGCAGGTGTGGCTGGTATGCACTGTGCTGTGTACCTGTGCAGGTGTGGCTGGAATGCACTGTGCACTGTACCTGTGCAGGTGTGGCTGGTATGCACTGTGCACTGTACCTGTGCAGGTGTGGCTGGTATGCACTGTGCTGTGTACCTGTGCAGGTGTGGCTGGTATGCACTGTGCACTGTACCTGTGCAGGTGTGGCTGGTATGCACTGTGCACTGTACCTGTGCAGGTGTGGCTGGTATGCACTGTGCACTGTACCTGTGCAGGTGTGGCTGGTATGCACTGTGCACTGTACCTGTGCAGGTGTGGCTGGTATGCACTGTGCACTGTACCTGTGCAGGTGTGGCTGGTATGCACTGTGCACTGTGTACCTGTGCAGGTGTGGCTGGTATGCACTGTGCACTGTACCTGTGCAGGTATGGCTGGTATGCACTATGCTGTGTACCTGTGCAAGTGTGGCTGGAATGCACTGTGCACTGTACCTGTGCAGGTTGAGCTGGTATGCACTGTGCTGTGTACCTGTGCAGGTTGAGCTGGTATGCACTGTGCTGTGTACCTGTGCAGGTGTGGCTGGTATGCACTGTGCTGTGTACCTGTGCAGGTGTGGCTGGTATGCACTGTGTTGTGTACCTGTGCAGGTCGAGCTGGTAGTCCACGATGTCGGCTACAGCCTGTGCGTCGGCCGCGGAGCCCGAGAGCGCGCAGTACACGTTGTCATGGAGACGAGACAGCTTGTTCATCACGCGGTTCACCACCGACTGACTGGAGCGAAGAAAGAGAAGAAACAGACAAGCTGTCAGTCACTGAGCAAACAGACAGACACACAGACACGGGGTCACTGAGGCATTCTCTTACTGTGAAACTCAATGTGTCATGTAAGTCTTTCTACCATTATAAAAGTTTACCGTGGTGAAAGCAAAGCAAAGTATGATAAAGCATGGTAAAGCACAGAGAGGTATACTCTATTAATATATATATATATATTAATAGAGGTATACTCCACCACAGTAAATGCTTAATGCTGTATAAGGTGGGGTTTTGTGATACAAGATACAAGTTTTGTGATACAACAGCAGCTACTTGTAGTCCACAATGCTTCTTGAATTATGAACGTTAAATGAATGTCATTTGCAGCTGCAGAATGCATGCTGAGCCCCGGTGCAATCTCATTAACATCTCGTCTTCCAGCAAAACAGACACATTCTACAAGGACCCGTGTCTCAGGACTGTCACAAGCATCGAGACTGTCACCTGCACATCTGAACAATAGCAGGGTCGTGCTGTTCATTTCATTGGGCTGTGTGAGGTCTATCTCAGGACATGGCCACAGTGCTATTTAACCCTGTTTATATTAGTTGTTATTTTAAATGACCTAATAGCCACTGCATGCACAACATTGGCATACTTCTTAATTATGCCATGATGACCCCAGTGTGTCACATGATGCGTGTTACTCGACATGCTCACCCTGCGGACACACGCGAGTCGGACCCGATCACCACGCCTCCCTCAAATTCCACAGCCATGATAGTGGTCTGGAGAAGAAACACAAACACAAACACATCACACAGCGAGCACTGACAGAGCACTGACACAGCGAGCACTGACACAGCACTGACACAGCACAGACGCAGCACTGAGACAGCGAGCACTGACACAGCACTGACACAGCGAGCACTGACACAGCACTGAGACAGCGAGCACTGACAAAGCACTGACACAGCGAGCACTGACACAGCACAGACACAGCACTGAGACAGCACTGACACAGCACTGAGACAGCGAGCACTGACACAGCACAGACACAGCACTGAGACAGCGAGCACTGACACAGCACTGACACAGCACAGACACAGCACAGACACAGCACTGAGACAGTGAGCACTGACACAGCACTGACACAGCGAGCACTATGTACTGGCCCTCCGTGCATCTGCCTGCTTCATGAAGAACGGACACAGAACTTCAATGCTCATTGACATTTGTTACATTTCCCTTCGTTTTTAATGACGTTCCCAATTATTCTGAGGGGTCCTGTTGCTTCTCAGATATTGATTTCCATTTTTTCTGGATCAGAATCTGATGCAGAATCTGTGCCTGTAGAATCCTAGATGCCAGCAGGAAGGTTTGATTCTGATTCAGAGAAAGTATTCACATTTAATACCAGAGGAGCAACACAACTCAGAGCCACTGTGAGTGATTACAAACATCATTGATATGTGAGAGAGAGGTGAACAAATGAACGAGCCACATGCACAATATGAATGAGTTTCCATAGCATTGCAAACACCTCATTGTGTCGTTGCGTCTCATTGGGTAACGTCTGAAACACCGGTTTATTTAAATAATGTCCATTCAAAGTCTGTTTTAAAGAAGCAAGCACCAGTCTGATACAGCTGTGTGACTATACCCACAGAAGACTATTCCTAAAGTTTTTTTGACTCCATTATTTAAGTTTTGGAGAAACACGCTTGTTAATATAAAAACTTTCAAACTGTTTTCCTCTCAATTTCTGTTTCATTATTACGGTGGATTTTTAGACTTTTGAAAATTGACACCCTGAGTGAATAAATGCAAAGTAAAAATGAAAATGTACAGCAATGTGCTTTTTTTAAAAACAGAAACTCGGAGTCGCGACGCCTCTCTGCAGGTGACGAGGTGACGCGTGTAAACAGCCGCGCCGGTCCGCGTCTCCCCGCACAGAACTCCCGCTTCAACACCACGAGCTCCCTGATGCTGCTCACGGATCGAGGTCCCCTCACGCAGGCGCAATGACACGCACTGAACGTCTCGTTCAATGGGGTCCAGAATGCAAAAACGAAAGCATTCCTGCAAGAAGCACTGAAACTGAAAGCATTACACTCACTCGCGTTTCTCTTAAAGAATATGTCATTTTAACAAAACTGTCCATATTGCATTCTACACACACACACTATACTGCCCGCTCCGCCTTCCTTCTATTATTATTATTATTATTAATAATCACACTGAGTTATGCAGCAACAGGTACAGGAGTCGTGCCGACCCAGTGAGAACAAAGACAACATGTTAGCAAACAAATATGTCACTCACCCCGGTACTGACTTCACAGTTTAACCAGCTCGGTTCCGATGAAAGCGGCATTTTGAGATGATTAAATTCCTATTGTTTCCTTAACCACTTCAACTGAAACCCGCCTCCGATCCAGGACTGCAAGGTACTGTATTTTACAAAGGGAGGAATGCTGTAACTGTGAACTTCCTAGAAGTATGTGCGCTAGAGGGCGCTCTAATCCACTCGATGTGGAGTGCGCTGCTTCACTGAACTGCGCTCCAAAGAGACAGTTAACGGGGGTTCCCGAATTAAAACCTATTGAGACCAATTCTACCTGGCAACCAGTGACACGAACACAAAATTAAAATGCGATTTGTTAATGGACGAAATGTAATAAATTCCTCGCTGCCTCAGTTCAATGTGTTTGTATTGGTATGAAACCCCCTGAAAAGCCCAGCAAAGACTCCCTGTGAAGCGTGGCGGTGTACAGTATCACCTGACGGTAAACAAGGGTTGCATGATGTTAAACCACAGTTTAAACAGCATCATCAGTATTTAGGAATTTTGCTAAACTTCTGACATTGTATTTTTACTGATGTTAAACCACAGTTACAATGTAGTGCAGTCTAGCCTAGAGATCTGAAACTGCAGTTACAATGTAATTAATAAAGTCTAGTCTAGTGATCTCAAACTGTAGTTACAATGTAATTATAATACAGTCTAGTCTAGAGATCTCAAACTGCAGTTACAATGTAATTCAATGCAGGCTAGTGATCTCAAACTGCAGTTACAATGTAATTAATACAGTCTAGTCTAGTGATCTCAAACTGCAGTTACAATGTAATTCAATGCAGTCTAGTCTAGTGATCTCAAACTGCAGTTACAATGTAATTAATACAGTCTAGGCTAGAGATCTCAAACTGCAGTTACAATGTAATTCAATGCAGGCTAGTGATCTCAAACTGCAGTTACAATGTAATTAATACAGTAGTCTAGTGATCTCAAACTGCAGTTACAATGTAATTCAATGCAGTCTAGTCTAGTGATCTCAAACTGCAGTTACAATGTAATTATAATACAGTCTAGTGATCTCAAACTGCAGTTACAATGTAATTCAATGCAGTCTAGTGATCTCAAACTGCAGTTACAATGTAATTAATACAGGCTAGTCTAGTGATCTCAAACTGCAGTTACAATGTAATTCAATTCAGTCTAGTGATCTCAAACTGCAGTTACAATGTAATTATAATACAGTCTAGTCTAGTGATCTCAAACTGCAGTTACAGTGTAATTCAATTTAGTCTAGTGATCTCAAACTGCAGTTACAATGTAATTAATACAGGCTAGTCTAGTGATCTCAAACTGCAGTTACAATGTAATTCAATTCAGTCTAGTGATCTCAAACTGCAGTTACAATGTAATTATAATACAGTCTAGTGATCTCAAACTGCAGTTATAATGTAATTATAATACAGTATAGTCTAGTGATCTCAAACTGCAGTTACAATGTAATTCAATGCAGTCTAGTGATCTCAAACTGCAGTTACAATGTAATTAATACAGGCTAGTCTAGTGATCTCAAACTGCAGTTACAGTGTAATTCAATTTAGTCTAGTGATCTCAAACTGCAGTTACAATGTAATTATAATACAGGCTAGTCTAGTGATCTAAAACTGCAGTTACAAAGTAATAATAATATAGCTCAGAGAATGTAAACAACACTTTACAATTGCAGATTAATATCATTGCTCTTCGACTACAGCTTTGCAGGGAGCTGCAGTCTGCACTAAACACACCTCTGCGCTCCAGCGCGTTTTTATTACAGTGGCGCGAGCCTCTGCTGTAACGTGCCGCCTTTTCTCCTGTAATACAACGATTGCCTGACAGACTGCGAACTGGAATCAAAACCTGTGACAGAGCCGTCTTCATAGCAACAGATGACGCGGCACAAAGGTCGGCCTCCGATTGGCTGTTTGTGAAAACGGACAATTCTATTTTTTGTGAATATTTTAGTTCTTTTTAAGTGTTCTGAATAATGAAAAAAACACTACTAATAACAAATGCATACTGCTTATTTTTTGAACATTTGGACAATTGTAAGACTTGGAGTTCAGATTTCTGAGTGTAAAATAGCAACTTACTATTCCAACGTCATGGTGCTTCCAAGTTAAATGCGCAGCTTTCATGTATTTCAGCTGTGGATGTCTTCATACGTGTGCCTGTGTGTATGCAGGTGTAAGAATGCATGTGTCTCATCATCTAATACAAGCACCATTTATAGGCTGGGTTACCAGATCTTCAGAGTGAAAAACCAGGATGTTTATTTTCTTCAATTAAACTCTAAAGCAGTTAAAATACGTATATTATAACACACTCATAATTTAAAAATTAAACATACCACACCATACCACACCACACCACGCCACGCCACGCCACACACCACACTATACCACGCCACACCACACCACACCACACCACACCACACCACACCACACCATAACACACCACGCCACGCCACGCCACGCCACACACCACACTATACCACGCCACACCACACCACACCACACCACACCACACCATACCACACCACACCACACCACCACACCACACCATACCACACCACCACACCACACCACACCACACCATACCACACCATACCACACCACCACACCACCACACCACACCACACCACACCATACCATACCACACTATACCACGCCACACCACACCACACCACAACACACCACACCACACCACACCACCACACCACACCACACCACACCATACCACACCATACCACACCACCACACCACACCACACCACCCCACCCCACACCATACCACACCACACCACACCACACCACACCACACCACACCACCCCACACCATACCACACCACACCACACCACAACACACCACACCACACCACAACACACCACACCACACCACACCACAACACACCACACCATACCATACCACACCATACCATATCAAGAAGGAATCTATGAAAAAGACCTAGGAGTTTATGTTGACTCGGAAATGTCTTCATCTAGACAATGTGGGGAAGCTATAAAAAAGGCCAACAAGATGCTCGGATATATTGTGAAAAGTGTTGAATTTAAATCAAGGGAAGTAATGTTAAAACTTTACAAAGCATTAGTAAGACCTCACCTAGAATATTGTGTTCAGGTCTGGTCACCTCGTTACAAAAAGGATATTGCTGCTCTAGAAAGAGTGCAAAGAAGCGCAACCAGAATTATCCCGGGTTTAAAAGGCATGTCATATGCAGACAGGCTAAAAGAATTGAATCTATTCAGTCTTGAACAAAGAAGACTACGCGGGAATCTGATTCAAGCATTCAAAATTCTAAAAGGTATAGACAATGTCAACCCAGGGGACTTCTTTGACCTGAAAAAAGAAACAAGGAACAGGGGTCACAAATGGAGATTAGATAAAGGGGCATTCAGAACAGAAAATAGGAGGCACTTTTTTACACAGAGAATTGTGAGGGTCTGGAAACAACTCCCCAGTAATGTTGTTGAAGCTGACACCCTGGGATCCTTCAAGAAGCTGAATCCAAAGGAAAACGGTGAATTAGGGCTATCAAAGCCGTTTACTGCTGAGCCTCATTAACACACTTTTTCTGAAAAAAAAATGCCCTGGGGTAGGACTGTGGCTGGGGCTGGAGCTTGGGCAGGGCATGGTTGGTGCTGAAGCTGGTGCTGGGACTGGGGCAGGGCTGGGGCAGCGCTGGGGCTGGGGTTGGGGCAGGGCTGAGGCTGGGGCAAGGGCTTTGCAGTGCTGGTGCTGGTGCTGGGACAGGGCTGGGACAGCACTGGGGCTGGGGCTGGGGCAGGGCTGAGGCTGGGGCTTGGGCTGGGGCAAGGGCTGGAATACTGCTGGTGCTGGTGCTGAGGCAGGGCTGAGGCTGGGGCAGGGCTAGAGTGGTGGCTGTGGCTGGGGCAGGACTCAGGCAGGGCTGATACTGGGGCTGGTGCTGGTGCTGGAGCTGGGGCACGGCTGGGGTTGGTGCTGGGCTAGGGCTGGGGCTGGGGCTGGGGCTGGGACTGGGGCTGGGGCTTGGGCTTGGGCTCGGGGCTGGGGCTGGGGCAACCCTAGGGCTAGTGCTGGGGCTGGGACTGGGGCTGGGGCTTGGGCTGGGGCTGGGGTTGGGGCAGGGCTAGGGTTGGGGCTGGGGCTGGGGCTGCTGCAGTGTTACTCTGTGAGGTGTGAGTGATAGATGGTAAGCTGTCCATGCTGTAGTGTTACTCTGTGAGGTGTGAGTGATAGATGGTAAGCTGTCGTAGCTGTAGTGTTACTCTGTGAGGTGTGAGTGATAGATGGTAAGCTGTCGATGCTGCAGTGTTACTCTGTGAGGTGTGAGTGATAGATGGTAAGCTGTGGATGCTGTAGTGTTACTCTGTGAGGTGTGAGTGATAGATGGTAAGCTGTCGATGCTGTAGTGTTACTCTGTGAGGTGTGTGAGTGATAGATGGTAAGCTGTCGATGCTGCAGTGTTACTCTGTGAGGTGTGAGTGATAGATGGTAAGCTGTGGATGCTGTAGTGTTACTCTGTGTGGTGTGAGTGATAGATGGTAAGCTGTCGATGCTGTAGTGTTACTCTGTCTGTGAGGTGTGAGTGATAGATGGTAAGCTGTCGATGCTGTAGTGTTACTCTGTGAGGTGTGAGTGATAGATGGTAAGCTGTCCATGCTGTAGTGTTACTCTGTGAGGTGTGAGTGATAGATGGTAAGCTGTAGATGCTGTAGTGTTACTCTGTGAGGTGTGAGTGATAGATGGTAAGCTGTCGATGCTGTAGTGTTACTCTGTGAGGTGTGAGTGATAGATGGTAAGCTGTCGATGCTGTAGTGTTACTCTGTGAGGTGTGAGTGATAGATGGTAAGCTGTCGATGCTGTAGTGTTACTCTGTGAGGTGTGAGTGATAGATGGTAAGCTGTCGATGCTGTAGTGTTACTCTGTGAGGTGTGTGAGTGATAGATGGTAAGCTGTCGATGCTGTAGTGTTACTCTGTGAGGTGTGAGTGATAGATGGTAAGCTGTCGATGCTGTAGTGTTACTCTGTGAGGTGTGAGTGATAGATGGTAAGCTGTCGATGCTGTAGTGTTACTCTGTGAGGTGTGAGTGATAGATGGTAAGCTGTCGATGCTGTAGTGTTACTCTGTGAGGTGTGAGTGATAGATGGTAAGCTGTCGATGCTGTAGTGTTACTCTGTGAGGTGTGAGTGATAGATGGTAAGCTGTCGATGCTGTAGTGTTACTCTGTGAGGTGTGAGTGATAGATGGTAAGCTGTCGATGCTGTAGTGTTACTCTGTGAGGTGTGAGTGATAGATGTCAAGCTGTCCATGCTGTAGTGTTACTCTGTGAGGTGTGAGTGATAGATGGTAAGCTGTCGATGCTGTAGTGTTACTCTGTGAGGTGTGAGTGATAGATGGTAAGCTGTCGATGCTGTAGTGTTACTCTGTGAGGTGTGTGAGTGATAGATGGTAAGCTGTCGATGCTGTAGTGTTACTCTGTGAGGTGTGAGTGATAGATGGTAAGCTGTCGATGCTGTAGTGTTACTCTGTGAGGTGTGAGTGATAGATGGTAAGCTGTCGTAGCTGTAGTGTTACTCTGTGAGGTGTGAGTGATAGATGGTAAGCTGTCCATGCTGTAGTGTTACTCTGTGAGGTGTGAGTGATAGATGGTAAGCTGTCGATGCTGTAGTGTTACTCTGTGAGGTGTGTGAGTGATAGATGGTAAGCTGTCGATGCTGTAGTGTTACTCTGTGAGGTGTGAGTGATAGATGGTAAGCTGTCGATGCTGCAGTTTTACTCTGTGAGGTGAGAGTGATAGATGGTAAGCTGTCGATGCTGTAGTGTTACTCTGTGAGGTGTGAGTGATAGATGGTAAGCTGTCGATGCTGTAGTGTTACTCTGTGAGGTGTGAGTGATAGATGGTAAGCTGTCGTAGCTGTAGTGTTACTCTGTGAGGTGTGAGTGATAGATGGTAAGCTGTCCATGCTGTAGTGTTACTCTGTGAGGTGTGAGTGATAGATGGTAAGCTGTCGTAGCTGTAGTGTTACTCTGTGAGGTGTGAGTGATAGATGGTAAGCTGTCGATGCTGCAGTGTTACTCTGTGAGGTGTGAGTGATAGATGGTAAGCTGTCGATGCTGTAGTGTTACTCTGTGAGGTGTGAGTGATAGATGGTAAGCTGTCGTAGCTGTAGTGTTACTCTGTGAGGTGTGAGTGATAGATGGTAAGCTGTCCATGCTGTAGTGTTACTCTGTGAGGTGTGAGTGATAGATGGTAAGCTGTCGATGCTGTAGTGTTACTCTGTGAGGTGTGAGTGATAGATGGTAAGCTGTCCATGCTGCAGTGTTACTCTGTGAGGTGTGAGTGATAGATGGTAAGCTGTCGATGCTGTAGTGTTACTCTGTGAGGTGTGAGTGATAGATGGTAAGCTGTCGATGCTGTAGTGTTACTCTGTGAGGTGTGAGTGATAGATGGTAAGCTGTCGATGCTGTAGTGTTACTCTGTGAGGTGTGAGTGATAGATGGTAAGCTGTCGATGCTCCAGTGTTACTCTGTGAGGTGTGAGTGATAGATGGTAAGCTGTCGATGCTGTAGTGTTACTCTGTGTGGTGTGAGTGATAGATGGTAAGCTGTCGATGCTGTAGTGTTACTCTGTGAGGTGTGAGTGATAGATGGTAAGCTGTCGATGCTGCAGTGTTACTCTGTGAGGTGTGAGTGATAGATGGTAAGCTGTCGATGCTGTTGTGTTACTCTGTGAGGTGTGAGTGATAGATGGTAAGCTGTCGATGCTGTAGTGTTACTCTGTGAGGTGTGAGTGATAGATGGTAAGCTGTCGATGCTGTAGTGTTACTCTGTGAGGTGTGTGAGTGATAGATGGTAAGCTGTCGATGCTGTAGTGTTACTCTGTGAGGTGTGTGAGTGATAGATGGTAAGCTGTCGATGCTGTAGTGTTACTCTGTGAGGTGTGTGAGTGATAGATGGTAAGCTGTCGATGCTGTAGTGTTACTCTGTGAGGTGTGAGTGATAGATGGTAAGCTGTCGATGCTGTAGTGTTACTCTGTGAGGTGTGAGTGATAGATGGTATACTACTGAACTAACTTTAATAGGGAAATTATACTTTTTTTCACGCAAATTCAAAATTAAAGAAAAATAATTACATTTGATTAAATTACAAAAAAAAATATTTGAACAATATTTGACAAGCATTACATTTTTTTTTCTTCAATGAATAGTGCAAATGCCTGCCTGGAGTGAATACTTGGTGAATTTGGCATCTAGGGCCTTATTCTCAACACCTTGTAACTTTTAGTGTACCTTCAGTAAATCTCAATTAATAAAGCTCTGGAATTAAAAAGGAAATCGAACCTTTGCTAATTCAATTCTAAAGCAAAAGCTAATGTTATACTTTGGAATACAATGGAGTCAATGTACTCCTAATCCACTCACCAAGATTGGAACATTCTGGATTGTATCAGAGCATTTTACAGCACTGGGGACCCCCGTGGATTGCATCAGCTCCTTATCCCTGGTTATACCGGAATCACCCCTGCAAATAAGAGACTGATCCAACCCAGGAGCCTCCAGTACTGCACAGTGCTCTAATAATACCAACCCAGGAGCCCCCAGTGCTGCACAGTGCTTTAATAATAACAACCCAGGAGCCTCCAGTGCTGCACAGTGCTTTAATAATAACAACCCAGGAGCCTCCAGTGCTGCACAGTGCTCTAATAATACCAACCCAGGAGCCCCCAGTGCTGCACAGTGCTCTAATAATACCAACCCAGGAGCCCCCAGTGCTGCACAGTGCTCTAATAATACCAACCCAGGAGCCCCCAGTGCTGCACAGTGCTCTAATAATACCAACCCAGGAGCCCCCAGTGCTGCACAGTGCTCTAATAATACCAACCCAGGAGCCCCCAGTGCTGCACAGTGCTCTAATAATACCAACCCAGGAGCCCCCAGTGCTGCACAGTGCTCTAATAATACCAACCCAGGAGCCCCCAGTGCTGCACAGTGCTCTAATAATACCAACCCAGGAGCCCCCAGTGCTGCACAGTGCTCTAATAATACCAACCCAGGAGCCCCCAGTGCTGCACAGTGCTCTAATAATACCAACCCAGGAGCTCCCAGTGCTGCACAGTGTTCTAATAATAACAACCCAGGAGCCCCCAGTGCTGCACAGTGCTCTAATAATACCAACCCAGGAGCCCCCAGTGCTGCACAGTGCTTTAATAATACCAACCCAGGAGCCCCCAGTGCTGCACAGTGCTCTAATAATAACAACCCAGGAGCCCCCAGTGCTGCACAGCGCTCTAATAATACCAACCCAGGAGCCTGCAGTGCTGCACAGTGCTCTAATAATACCAACCCAGGAGCCCCCAGTGCTGCACAGTGCTCTAATAATAACAACCCAGGAGCCCCCAGTGCTGCACAGTGCTCTAATAATAACAACCCAGGAGCTCCCAGTGCTGCACAGTGCTCTAATAATAACAACCCAGGAGCTCCCAGTGCTGCACAGTGCTCTAATAATAACAACCCAGCTGTGGCTCATCAGGGTGGGTACTGTGCACACAGTCATACAGTCCATGACATGAGTCTGGTAGTGAGTGTAGGAACAATTGAATAATTGATCATTTAGAGTTACAAGATCGAGGATTTAATATGAACACACACACGCTAGAGACAAGGAATGTTTAATCAACTGTAGTATTTTATTAAGTACACAAATATTAAACAGAAATCAGAAAAGTCCGAAAGTAAATCTCTTAGTCTCAAAGCACAAAACACAAGTCAAAAGCTCTCTGCCTTCCATGCAGCTAGCAGGGCCGTTGAAATATGACACCGCCTATTCCTCTCACACAAAGCAGCAGCTTCAGCAGCACGAGCAGGCTGTGACGTAGCGAGTAGCTTGCCAACACATACACGCCCACATACACTCACAGCCTAGACTGAAATTGTGCAGACAATCTTAGAATATATCACATGAAGCGTATTAATGGTATATAGATTGAGGATACAGCAAGTTTACTTTTAAAAGAAATTCTTCATACAACAATATGAGATAGCTTACTTATAGTTACTTCATCAAGTTTCACTAAAAGTTATTTCACACGCAAACTGTGCAAACTAAATAATTAACCGTTCAATTCTATGTGAATGTGTTACAATTAAATGATTTAGTACCATGTTTGGAAACTCAATCTGTTGAAGTGTTCAGTACAAAAAAGGCTCTCCTCTCAGCAACAAAGTCTTCAATCCCCAAATCGGATCAAACTCGGCAAAAGTTTACAATCCTCGATAAAATCAACAAACAGCTGCAACAAAGTCTTCAATCCTCAGTAAGATCCACACAGCAGCACCCGTCCGCTCTGTCCTCTTCGCTGAATCTTTAGCTACACAGGTAGCAGGGCACAGTTTATTTTGGATACTGTGGTTTTAGGTGTACAGCAGACCCAGACTGGTTTGTCTGATAACAGTCTCAAGTTTTACGGCCGTCCTCCAGCCGGGCCTCAGCCTCGTTGCTTGTGGTCGTTGACTCGCTTGCAGCTTGCTTCCTCGTCTTGGGTCTGTTTTCAGGCAGAGTCCTGTCTTGGTTCCTGGAGTTGCAGCTTTGCGTAGCAGAGTGACAGCACCTTGTTTAGAATTCGATGTGAAGCGCAAAATGTTCAGTTTGCTTGGATATTTATAGTCTTTTCACTCTGCTAAGTAGCCACTTTCAGGAGGTCATTCGTGTATCTTGCCTCTTTAAAACTCAGTCCTTTGATGTTTTAATGTTCTTCTCCGCTGAGATATGGATGCTTTATGTCTTCTCCGCATCAATCGCTTGCTGTTGCAGTTGTGAATTATCTGCATAATTCAACTCTCCTTTCAGCCTAATCCAGTCCAGACAGCACCTAGTTCAGTCACCAGTTCAGTTGGTCACACAGTTCAGTATGTCTGCAATAAAGGGGCCCTTTTTTCAAGACACAGCTGTTTGCCCTGTTTCTCAAAACACAGCAGTTTCATTAGTCAGTCCAGTTACATTTCTAATACACGTTCAGGTATTAATATCATATTCAGTGTCTCCAGTCCATGACATGAGTCTGGTAGTGTGTCCCCAGCCCATGTCATGAGTCTGGTAGTGTGTCCCCAGCCCATGTCATGAGTCTGGTAGTGTGTCCCCAGCCCATGTCATGAGTCTGGTAGTGTGCCTCCAGTCCATGACACTGTGTGTCGAAGTGACTGTGTTGCTGCTGAGTGACTGAGTGACAGTGAGTGTGTGTGACTGTTGCTGAGTGACAGTGTGACTGTGTTGCTAAGTGACAGTGTGTCTGTGTGACTGTGTTGCTGAGTGACTGTATGTGTCTGTGTGGTGTATCTGCGTTGCTGTGTGTGTCTGTGTGTCTGTGTGACAGTGTGTATCTGTGTGATTCTGTGTATCTGTATGGCTGTGTGTGTCTGTGTGACAGTGTGTATCTGTGTGACTGTGTATCTGTGTTGCTGAGTGACAGTGTGTCTTTGTGACTGTGTGTCTGTGACAGTGTGTATCTGTGTGACTGTGTGTCTCTGACAGTGTGTATCTGCGTTGCTGTGTGTGTGTGACTGTGTTGCTGAGTGACAGTGTGTCTGTGTGACTGTGTGTCTGTGACAGTGTGTCTATCTGTGTGATTGTGTGTATCTGTGTGACTCTGTGTCTGTGTGACTGTGTGTGTATCTGTGTGACTGTGTGTATGTGTGATTGTGTGACTGTGTGTCTGTGTGTCTGTGTAACAGTGTGTATCGGTGTGTATGTGTGTCTGTGTAACAGTGTGTATCTGTGTGACTGTGTGTCTGTGTGACTGTGTATCTGTGTAACAGTGTGTATCTGTGTGACTGTGTGTCTGTGTGACAGTGTGTCTCTTCGTGTGTACCTGTGCTGTGCTCTCGATCCCAAACTAACAAAGCTGTCCTTTAATTGACTTGCTTGTGTTTGTGTCTGAAGTTTTCTCGTTGCTGACTTGTGTATACTGTTCCTCTTGGTTTCACACACAAACACACATCCTTTTTCAATAGTTTTTTTTAATTAAAAATTACAGCAGAAACACCTGCATTGACAAACCTGTAAAAAAAACAACAAGAACAAAACAAAAAACAGCTGCACCCCGCTCACAAAGATTGAACTCACAAGCGATTAGCTTTGTATTCATTAAAAGAAGTTTTGCATTTTAAAATCAAAATCAGATAGAACAGTATTGTGGATTCTCAAACTGTATTTGATTTAACACAACAGATTTAAATAAGAAAACGACTTGTGAGTTACAGCTGTGACTCACTTTGTTTCAGTGGATATTAATATTAATTAATATTTACATCTTGTGTTTGCAGATACTGTGAAAATCAATGCATGGAAATATTAGAAATATGCAGCTTAAAAAAGAATTGAAAAGGATCTAAAGCTACTGGAAACTAGAACTTAAAAAACAAATTCACTGAATGAAATAATAATCTTGGAGTGCAAAACTGAATAGAGAAACACACACTGCACTTAGACCTGCTTCAATCAATGCACTGTGATATAACTGAATAGAGAAACACACACTGCACTTAGACCTGCTTCAATCAATGCACTGTGATATAACTGAATAGAGAAACACACACTGCACTTAGACCTGCTTCAATCAATGCACTGTGATATAACTGAATAGAGAAACACACACTGCACTTAGACCTGCTTCAATCAATGCACTGTGATATAACTGAATAGAGAAACACACACTGCACTTAGACCTGCTTCAATCAATGCACTGTGATATAACTGAATAGAGAAACACACACTGCACTTAGACCTGCTTCAATCAATGCACTGTGATATAACTGAATAGAGAAACACACACTGCACTTAGACCTGCTTCAGTCAATGCACTGTGATATAACTGAATAGAGAAACACACACTGCACTTAGACCTGCTTCAATCAATGCACTGTGATATAACTGAATAGAGAAACACACACTGCACTTAGACCTGCTTCAGTCAATGCACTTAAAGCTCACACTAGCCCAGCTGCATCCATTCCTGGCCTTCAGAATTATTGAAACGATTTGATGTTAAAAATAAACTGTTCCTCTGTTATAGCTGCGTGCAAAACTCCTATTAGTAACCCTGCAGACTCACAGGTGAGACGTATTGATGCTGTGATGAGATTCAGTTCATTCACAGCAGATTTACCAGGGGGCTGATTGTTCAAACTCCTATTAGTAACCCTGCAGACTCACAGGTGAGACGTATTGATGCTGTGATGAGAATCAGTTCATTCACAGCAGCTTTACCAGGGAGCTGATTGTATAATAACCCCAGGACTGGGTGCAGCAGGGCTGGTGTGAGTTTCAAGCCCTGTGATGTACAGCAATTTAAAAACAGTGACACCAAGTCATGAGGCACAGCGGAGTCCTCCTAGCACACTTGGACTGCGGACGGCTCAGGGTCACAGTCAGGTCTCACTTACTGGACACACTCCTTTACATGCGCCCTGCAGACACGAGGGGTATTAAAGAGGGGGGGTGTTCTAATGTTCTTATAGGAGCCAGATTGCATGCTTGTTTATTTATCAATGATCCACAGTGCTCTTATAGGAGCCAGATTGCATGCTTGTTTATTTATCAATGATCCACAGTGCTCTTATAGGAGCCAGATTGCATGCTTGTTTATCTCTAATCCACAGAATTTCTGGGGAACCACTCCTCTCCTAGAGAGCCTCAGAGGTGACCAATACAATAATAATAATAATAATAATACCTGATCAGCTCAAATTGGTTCGAGTGAGTAATGGCATGTATGGTGTAATGCATATCTGGGCTGGACTGGCCCTCGCTTTGCCCCACTGAATGTCACATCAGATATGTAGCCTCCAAGGAATTGTGAATGTACTGGAGTCACGGTCCCTGCGCACTGCCACTCAAAAGAGCACAGAGATACAAAGTCTCACAGCAAGAGGCCACTTCAATTAACATTCAGCTGAAAAAGAACATTTCAGAACAATACAAATGCAGAACAGAGATTATTTTTGATTTGATTTGATGATGAATGAAGCGTACAGTGATGATGTCATTGCAGTACCCTGTCACAGTGCACGCCTCAGAGCACTTCCTGTACAATCTTTGTTTTTGTGATTAATAATACAATTCTGTCTTCAGTTTAAAAGGCCCTTACACAGCAGTATCAAGGTATTCTTCCACAGCAGTCTCAATGTATTCTTCCACAGCAGTCTCAATGTATTCTTCCACAGCAGTCTCAATGTATTCTTCCACAGCAGTCTCAATGTATTCTTCCACAGCAGTATCCATGTATTCTTCCACAGCAGTATCCATGTATTCTTCTCCCTGCAGAGAGTGTGCAGTGTGCAGTGGAGTGCAGGCTGCTCTGAGCTCTCAGTCCTGCTGTTCTGGTCCCTCCTGGTCCCGGTCGACCCCGTTGCGGTCGAAGCCCCTGCTCTGTTTCTCCAACAGGCTCTGGTAGACGCCCCCTCTTTGCAGCAGATCCGAGTGGCTCCCCTGCTCCACCACCTCCCCTCCCTGCAGCACGATGATGCGGTCCGCCCGCTCCAGGGAGCTCAGCCTGTGAGAGATCAGGAGCACCGAGCAGCGGCGCCCATTCAGCACAGCCGACTGGACCTGCACAGGGGAACAGCAACACAGAGTGCAATCACACCACTGCACAGGGGAACAGCAACACAGAGTGCAATCACATCACTGCACAGGGGAACACATCAATACACAGTGCAATCACACCACTGCACAGGGGAACACATCAATACACAGTGCAATCACACCACTGCACAGGGGAACACATCAATACACAGTGCAATCACACCACTGCACAGGGGAGCAGCAACACACAGTGTAATCACATCACTGCACAGGGGAACAGCAACACAGTGCAATCAAATCACTGCACAGGGAAACACAGCATTACACAGTGCAATCACATCACTGCACACAGGGGAACACAAATACAGTGCAATCACATCACTGCACAGGGGAACACAGCAATACACAGTGCAATCACTTCACTGCACAGGGGAACACAGCAATACACAGTGCAATCACATCACTGCACAGGGGAACACAGCAATACACAGTGCAATCACATCACTGCACACAGGGGAACACAACTGTGTATGTGTATCCCAGTGTATCTGTCCAGTGTGCTTGTATCTCAGTGTGTTTGCTGTACGTACCAGGTGCTCAGTCTCAGTGTCCAGGGAGCTGGTGGCGTCATCCAGGATGAGAATGCGGGGGTCCCTGAGCAGAGCCCGAGCGATCGCCACACGCTGCTTCTGACCCCCCGAGAGCTGCCCGCCCTTCTCACCAGCATCTGCAAAAACACACAGGACACAGACTTTAAACATTGAGCAAGCCTGCACCCCTCTATCATCTCAATCACTAACACTGAGCAAGCCTGCACCCCCTCTCTCATCTCAATCACTAACACTGAGCAAGCCTGCACCCCCTCTCTCATCTCAATCACTAACACTGAGCAAGCCTGCACCCCCTCTCTCATCTCAATCACTAACACTGAGCAAGCCTGCACCCCCTCTCTCATCTCAATCACTAACACTGAGCAAGCCTGCACCCCCTCTCTCATCTCAATCACTAACACTGAGCAAGCCTGCACCCCCTCTCTCATCTCAATCACTAACACTGAGCAAGCCTGCATCCCCTCTCTCATCTCAATCACTAACACTGAGCAAGCCTGCATCCCCTCTCTCATCTCAATCACTAACACTGAGCAAGCCTGCACCCCCTCTCTCATCTCAATCACTAACACTGAGCAAGCCTGCACCCCCTCTCTCATCTCAATCACTAACACTGAGCAAGCCTGCACCCCCTCTCTCATCTCAATCACTAACACTGAGCAAGCCTGCACCCCCTCTCTCATCTCAATCACTAACACTGAGCAAGCCTGCACCCCCTCTCTCATCTCAATCACTAACACTGAGCAAGCCTGCACCCCCTCTCTCATCTCAATCACTAACACTGAGCAAGCCTGTACTGTGCTGTGATGCTGTTTTTGCTGGTTTGGTGTGTACTGTGCTGTACTGTGATGCAGGTCTCGCTGGTTTGGTGTGTACTGTGCTGTACTGTGATGCAGGTCTCGCTGGTTTGGTGTGTATTGTACTGTGCTGTATTGTGCTGTGATGCAGGTCTCGCTGGTTTGGTGTGTATTGTACTGTGCTGTACTGTGCTGTGATGCATGTCTCGCTGGTTTGGTGTGTATTGTACTGTGCTGTACTGTGCTGTGATGCAGGTCTCGCTGGTTTGGTGTGTAGTATACTGTGCTGTGATGCATGTCTCGCTGGTTTGGTGTGTATTGTACTGTGCTGTACTGTGCTGTGATGCAGGTCTCGCTGGTTTGGTGTGTAGTATACTGTGCTGTACTGTGCTGTGATGCTGGTCTCGCTGGTTTGGTGTGTACTGTGCTGTACTGTGCTGTGATGTGATGCTGGTCTCGCTGGTTTGGTGTGTACTGTGCTGTACTGTGCTGTGATGCAGGTCTCGCTGGTTTGGTGTATACTGTACTGTGCTGTACTGTACTATGCTGTGCTGTGCTGTAGCTCCCCTCACCGGTGCTGTAGCCCTCCTGCAGCTCCGTGATGAAGTCGTGTGCGATGGCTCTCTTGGCTGCTCGCTGCACCTCCTCCTCGCTTTTCTGCTCCACTCCATACGAGATGTTCTCCTGAACCGAGCGGGCGAACAGCACCGGCTCCTGACTCACCAGAGCAACCTGGCAGGGCAACGAGAAACAATCACTAACCAGCAATCACTAACCTACAGACAATAACCATCAATCACTAACCTAGACAATAACCAGCAATCACTAACCTAGACAATAACCAGCAATCACTAACCTAGAGACAATAACCAGCAATCACTGACCAGCAATCAATAAGTGTGAGTGCTGGTAGTGTGAGTGCAGTGTGAGTGCTGGTAGTGTGCGTGTGAGTGCTGGTAGTGTGAGTATTGGTAGTGTGAGTGCAGTGTGAGTGCTGGTAGTGTGCATGTGAGTGCTGGTAGTGTGAGTATTGGTAGTGTGAGTGCAGTGTGAGTGCTGGTAGTGTGAGTGCCGGTAGTGTGTGTGTGAGTGTGAGTGCTGCTAGTGTGAGTGCTGGTAGTGTGAGTGCTGGCAGTGTGTGTGATGGTAGTGTGAGTGCAGTGTGAGTGCTGGTAGTGTGAGTGTGAGTGTGAGTGCTGGTATTGTGAGTGATGGTAGTGTGAGTGCTGGTAGTGTGAGTGTGAGTGCTGGTAGTGTGAGTGCAGGTAGTGTGAGTGCTGGTAGTGTGAGTGCTGGTAGTGTGAGTGCAGTGTGAGTGCTGGTAGTGTGAGTGCTGGTAGTGTGAGTGTGAGTGTGAGTGCTGGTAGTGTGAGTGCTGGTAGTGTGAGTGCAGTGCGAGTGCTGGTAGTGTGAGTGCAGTGCGAGTGCTGGTAGTGTGAGTACTGGTAGTGTGAGTGTGAGTGCTGGTAGTGTGAGTGCAGTGCGAGTGCTGGTAGTGTGAGTGCTACTAGTGTGAGTGTGAGTGCTGGTAGTGTGAGTGATGGTAGTGTGAGTGCAGTGTGAGTGCTGGCAGTGTGAGTGCTGAGTGCAGTGTGAGTGTGTGAGTGCTGGCAGTGTGAGTGCTGGTAGTGTGAGTGTGAGTGCGTTACCTTCCTGTGCAGGTACGAGTGCTGGTAGTCTTGAAGGGGAGCCCCGTCCAGCAGGATCTCTCCACTCTGGGGCTGGTAGAAGCGCTCCAGCAGACACACACACGTCGACTTCCCCCCGCCAGAGGGGCCCACCAGAGCCGTGATCTCACCGGGGCGCAGCTCAAACGAGACGCTCTGGAGGAGAGAGAGAGAGAACACAATGAAAGAGAGTAAACTAGAGATACACTCTCAGAGCGACACCACTCTCACAGACAGACAGACAGACAGACAGACAGACAGACAGAGAGAGAGAGAACACAATGAAAGAGAGTAAACTAGAGATACACTCTCAGAGAGGGACACCACTCTCACAGACAGACAGACAGACAGACAGACAGACAGAGAGAGAGAGAACACAATGAAAGAGAGTAAACTAGAGATACACTCTCAGAGCGACACCACTCTCACAGACAGACAGACAGACACAGAGAGAGAGAGAGAGAGAGAGAGGAGTGTGAGCAACACCTCTCTCTCTCACACACACACACACAGAGTAACCCAGAGATACACTCTCAGAGCGACACCTCTCTTGCCTGGGTTTGTCACAGTGTTGATTCTCAAGCACAGTGGCGCTGGCTGTGGCTCCCTGCGGAGGCTCTCACCTTGAGCACGGTGGTGTCGGGTCTGCGAGGGTAGGTGAAGCTGACGTTCTTGAACTCCACGTGTCCCCTCAGGGTCTCGGGTGCGAGGGTCCCCGCTGTCATCTCCGGCTCGCGGTCCATGTACTCGAAGATTTTCTCTGAGGCGCCGATCGCCTTCTTCACATGGGGATAGTACGAGAGCAGCACCTGAAACCAGAGAAACCAGCAAAACCAGTGAGAGACCGGCAACACAGCCAGCAAAACCAGTGAGAGACCGACAACACAGCCAGCAAAACCAGTGAGAGACCGACAACGCAGCCAGCAAAACCAGTGAGAGACCGACAACGCAGCCAGCAAAACCAGTGAGAGACCGGCAACGCAGCCAGCAAAACCAGTGAGAGACCGGCAACGCAGCCAGCAAAACCAGTGAGAGACCGGCAACGCAGCCAGCAAAACCAGTGAGAGACTGGCAACGCAGCCAGCAAAACCAGTGAGAGACTGACAACGCAGCCAGCAAAACCAGTGAGAGACCGGCAACGCAGCCAGCAAAACCAGTGAGAGACCGGCAACGCAGCCAGCAAAACCAGTGAGAGACCGGCAACGCAGCCAGCAAAACCAGTGAGAGACCGACAACGCAGCCAGCAAAACCAGTGAGAGACCGGCAACGCAGCCAGCAAAACCAGTGAGAGACTGGCAACGCAGCCAGCAAAACCAGTGAGAGACCGGCAACGCAGCCAGCAAAACCAGTGAGAGACCGGCAACGCAGCCAGCAAAACCAGTGAGAGACCGGCAACACAGCCATAAACCCCCACCCCCAAAACAACGCACCCACTAAACCAGAAACCAAAGAACACAAATTCAGTTCTTTCTGGTTTGTTTTAGAAATGTAACTGGAGTTTTTTTCCTTTCAGAAGATTGTGTGGATACAATCTTGTGAGAGAAGAGTTTGGGGATTATGTCCCATTATGATTTGCTACATAATGAGCAGAGAGCTTGTTGGAATAACACCCCCTGCTCTGCACTGGAACCGCTGGTCTGTCTGAATTCACGTCTCACCTCCACAGCAGAGGAGAACTGCAGCTCATACAGGACGAAGGACACCAGGTCTCCACTGCTCACATCCCCCGAGGTCACCAGCATCCCTCCGTAGTACAGGATAGAGACCTTCAGAGCCAGGCTGGAGAGCTGAAACAAGGACACAGCGCTGAATACAGACACTATACAGACTGATACAGCATAGAGACCAGGGCCAGACTGGAGAGCTGAAAAAAGGACACAGCACTGAATAGTGTTAGATATGGGGCTGGATCTCTGTGTTAGAGATGGGGCTGGGTCTCTGTATTAGAGATGGGGCTGGATCTCTGTGTTAGGGATGGGGCTGGGTCTCTGTGTTAGGGATGGGGCTGGGTCTCTGTGTTAGAGATGGGGCTGGATCTCTGTGTTAGGGATGGGGCTGGGTCTCTGTGTTAGAGATGGGGCTGGGTCTCTGTATTAGAGATGGGGCTGGGTCTCTGTGTTAGGGATGGGGCTGGGTCTCTGTGTTAGGGATGGGGCTGGGTCTCTGTGTTAGAGATGGGGCTGGATCTCTGTGTTAGGGATGGGGCTGGGTCTCTGTGTTAGAGATGGGGCTGGCTCTCTATGTTAGAGATGGGGCTGGATCTCTGTGTTAGGGATGGGGCTGGGTCTCTGTGTTAGAGATGGGCTGGGTCTCTGTGTTAGGGATGGGGCTGGGTCTCTGTGTTAGGGATGGGGCTGGGTCTCTGTGTTAGAGATGGGGCTGGGTCTCTGTGTTAGGGATGGGTCTGGGTCTCTGTGTTAGAGATGGGGCTGGGTCTCTGTGTTAGAGATGGGGCTGGGTTATAGTGTTAGGGATGGGGCTGGGTCTCTGTTTAGAGATGGGGCTGGCTCTCTGTGTTAGAGATGGGGCTGGGTTATAGTGTTAGAGATGGGCTGGGTCTCTGTGTTAGGGATGGGGCTGAGTTATAGTGTTAGAGATGGGGCTGGGTTATAGTGTTAGAGATGGGCTGGGTTATAGTGTTAGAGATGGGGCTGGGTTATAGTGTTAGAGATGGGGCTGGGTTATAGTGTTAGAGATGGGGCTGGGTCTCTGTGTTAGAGATGGGGCTGGGTCTCTGTGTTAGAGATGGGCCTGGGTCTCTGTGTTAGAGATGGGGCTGGGTTATAGTGTTAGAGATGGGGCTGGATCTCTGTGTTAGAGATGGGGCTGGGTTATAGTGTTAGAGATGGGGCTGGGTTATAGTGTTAGAGATGGGGCTGGGTTATAGTGTTAGAGATGGGGCTGGGTTATAGTGTTAGGGATGGGGCTGGGTTATAGTGTTAGAGATGGGGCTGGGTTATAGTGTTAGAGATGGGGCTGGGTTATAGTGTTAGAGATGGGGCTGGGTTATAGTGTTAGAGATGGGGCTGGGTCTCTGTGTTAGAGATGGGCCTGGGTCTCTGTGTTAGAGATGGGGCTGGGTCTCTGTGTTAGAGATGGGGCTGGGTTATAGTGTTAGGGATGGGGCTGGGTTATAGTGTTAGAGATGGAGCTGGGTTATAGTGTTAGGGATGGGGCTGGGTTATAGTGTTAGAGATGGGGCTGGGTTATAGTGTTAGAGATGGGGCTGGGTTATAGTGTTAGAGATGGGGCTGGGTCTCTGTGTTAGGGATGGAGCTGGGTTATAGTGTTAGGGATGGGGCTGGATCTCTGTGTTAGAGATGGGCCTGGGTCTCTGTGTTAGAGATGGGGCTGGGTTATAGTGTTAGAGATGGGGCTGGATCTCTGTGTTAGAGATGGGGCTGGGTTATAGTGTTAGAGATGGGGCTGGGTTATAGTGTTAGAGATGGGCTGGGTCTCTGTGTTAGGGATGGGGCTGGGTCTCTGTGTTAGAGATGGGGCTGGGTTATAGTGTTAGGGATGGGGCTGGGTTATAGTGTTAGGGATGGGGCTGGGTTATAGTGTTAGGGATGGGGCTGGGTTATAGTGTTAGAGATGGGGCTGGGTTATAGTGTTAGAGATGGGGCTGGGTTATAGTGTTAGAGATGGAGCTGGGTTATAGTGTTAGAGATGGGGCTGGGTCTCTGTGTTAGAGATGGGGCTGGGTCTCTGTGTTAGAGATGGGGCTGGGTTATAGTGTTAGAGATGGGCCTGGGTCTCTGTGTTAGAGATGGGGCTGGGTCTCTGTGTTAGGGATGGGGCTGGGTTATAGTGTTAGAGATGGGGCTGGGTTATAGTGTTAGGGATGGGGCTGGGTTATAGTGTTAGAGATGGGGCTGGGTTATAGTGTTAGAGATGGGGCTGGGTCTCTGTGTTAGGGATGGGGCTGGGTCTCTGTGTTAGGGATGGGGCTGGGTCTCTGTGTTATGGATGGGGCTGGGTCTCTGTGTTAGGGATGGGGCTGGGTTATAGTGTTAGAGATGGGGCTGGGTTATAGTGTTAGAGATGGGGCTGGGTCTCTGTGTTAGGGATGGGGCTGGGTTATAGTGTTAGAGATGGAGCTGGGTTATAGTGTTAGGGATGGGGCTGGGTTATAGTGTTAGAGATGGGGCTGGGTTATAGTGTTAGAGATGGGGCTGGGTTATAGTGTTAGAGATGGGGCTGGGTCTCTGTGTTAGGGATGGAGCTGGGTTATAGTGTTAGGGATGGGGCTGGATCTCTGTGTTAGAGATGGGCCTGGGTCTCTGTGTTAGAGATGGGGCTGGGTTATAGTGTTAGAGATGGGGCTGGATCTCTGTGTTAGAGATGGGGCTGGGTTATAGTGTTAGAGATGGGGCTGGGTCTCTGTGTTAGAGATGGGCTGGGTCTCTGTGTTAGAGATGGGCTGGGTCTCTGTGTTAGAGATGGGGCTGGGTCTCTGTGTTAGAGATGGGGCTGAGTCTCTGTGTTAGAGATGGGGCTGGGTTATAGTGTTAGAGATGGGGCTGGGTTATAGTGTTAGAGATGGGGCTGGGTCTCTGTGTTAGGGATGGAGCTGGGTTATAGTGTTAGAGATGGGGCTGGGTCTCTGTGTTAGAGATGGGCTGGGTCTCTGTGTTAGAGATGGGCTGGGTCTCTGTGTTAGAGATGGGGCTGGGTCTCTGTGTTAGAGATGGGCTGGGTCTCTGTGTTAGAGATGGGGCTGGGTCTCTGTGTTAGAGATGGGGCTGAGTCTCTGTGTTAGAGATGGGGCTGGGTTATAGTGTTAGAGATGGGGCTGGGTTATAGTGTTAGAGATGGGCTGGGTCTCTGTGTTAGAGATGGGCTCTGTGTGGCAGACAAGTTGACTGTGTTCTTGTTCACTCTCTCTCTGTCACTTACACTGTTTGTCCAGGAGGAGGCAGCGTAGGCAGCAGCCTCGATCTTGTTGAGCCGGTACGTCTCCTCCAGTTTGTCTCGGTATCGCTGCGCCTCGCCCTCTTCGTTAGCGAAGCTGCGCACTGTCTTCATCGATGAGAACGTCTCCATGGCAACGGCGTTTGCCTTCGCCAGAGACTCCTGCACTCTCACTGACAGTTTCTAGAAGAAACAGAATGAAATGGAGTTCCAGGTGGGATTCCTGTAGGGTTACTCTCAATCCACATTCAGCTGAGCACGGTGTGGAGCGGGCTGTGACTTCAAGGATCGCTAAGAACTTATCTGCACTGGATGACTTTACCTGCTAGATCTCCTGATGAGGGCAGTTCTGTATAGTTTTACTGGTATAATAAGGACTCTATAGTTTTACTGGTATAATAAGGACTCTATAGTTTTACTGGTATAATAAGGACTCTGTATAGTTTTACTGGTATAATAAGGTCAGTTCTGTATAGTTTTACTGGTATAATAAGGACTCTGTATAGTTTTACTGGTATAATAAGGACTCTGTAAAGCTTTACTGGTATAATAAGGACTCTATAGTTTTACTGGTATAATAAGGACTCTATAGTTTTACTGGTATAATAAGGACTCTGTATAGTTTTACTGGTATAATAAGGACTCTGTATAGTTTTACCTGGTAGAATTTCCCGGTCAGCTCTGGAATGACCCAGATGATGGGCAGGCCGATGGCAGTGAAGAGGGAGAGTTTCCAGGACAGTCTGAGCATGAAGCCGAACAGACACAGCACCCTCATGAAATACCACATGAGCAGGCTGAGCTTCTCACTCAGAGACTCGCTCATCGTGTTTGTGTCCGTCGTGATGCGGGACGTGATGTCACCTGGGGAACGGACGAGGCAGCACACTGAGTCGGCAGCGACACTGTGAGGAAGCTAAGCAGCGCTGTGTGCAGGACACTGTGTGCATTACACTGCGTGCAGTACACTGCGTGCAGTACACTGTGTGCAGTACACTGCGTGCATTACACTGCGTGCAGTACACTGTGTGCATTACACTGTGTGCAGTACACTGCGTGCAGTACACTGTGTGCAGTACACTGCGTGCAGTACACTGTGTGCAGTACACTGCGTGCATTACACTGTGTGCATTACACTGCGTGCAGTACTGTGTGCAGTACACTGTGTGCATTACACTGTGTGCAGTACACTGTGCATTACACTGTGTGCATTACACTGCGTGCAGTACACTATATATTACACAGTGTGCATTACACTATATATTACACTGTGTGTATTACACTATATATTACACTGTGTGCATTACACTGTATATTTCGCTGCTCATTCCACTCACCGGTTTGCGCCGTGTCGAAGAAGGCAATGTCCTGCCGCAGCACTGACCTGAAGACCCGGCTCTGGATTCTCATGTGAATCCGGCTCATTGTGATGTTGTAGATGAGGTCACATACAAACTCTGACACAGTACTGCAGGGAGAACAAGCAAACAAACTGATACAGCAAGAACACAGAGACAGCACTGCAGAGAGAACAGTACTGTACTGATACAGCAAGAGCACAGAGACAGCACTGCGGGGAGAACAGTACTGTACTGATACAGCAAGAGCACAAAGACAGCACTGCAGGGAGAACAGTACTGTACTGATACAGCAAGAGCACAGAGACAGCACTGCGGGGAGAACAGTACTGTACTGACACAGCAAGAGCACAAAGACAGCACTGCGGGGAGAACAGTACTGTACTGATACAGCAAGAGCACAGAGACAGCACTGCGAGGAGAACAGTACTGTACTGATACAGCAAGAGCACAGAGACAGCACTGCGAGGAGAACAGTACTGTACTGACACAGCAAGAGCACAGAGACAGCACTGCGGGGAGAACAGTACTGTACTGATACAGCAAGAGCACAGAGACAGCACTGCAGGGAGAACAGTACTGTACTGACACAGCAAGAGCACAGAGACAGCACTGCGGGGAGAACAGTACTGTACTGATACATCAAGAGCACAGAGACAGCACTGCGGGGAGAACAGTACTGTACTGATACAGCAAGAACACAGAGACAGCACTGCGGGGAGAACAGTACTGTACTGACACAGCAAGAGCACAGAGACAGCACTGCGGGGAGAACAGTACTGTACTGATACAGCAAGAGCACAGAGACAGCACTGCGGGGAGAACAGTACTGTACTGATACAGCAAGAGCACAGAGACAGCACTGCAGGGAGAACAGTACTGTACTGACACAGCAAGAGCACAGAGACAGCACAGCACGGAGAACAGTAATGTACTGACACAGCAAGAGCACAGAGACAGCACAGCATGGAGAACAGTACTGTACTGATACAGCAAGAGCACAGAGACAGCACTGCAGGGAGAACAGTACTGTACTGATACAGCAGGAGCACAGAGACAGCACTGCAGGGAGAACAGTACTGTACTGACACAGCAAGAGCACAGAGACAGCACTGCGGGGAGAACAGTACTGTACTGATACAGCAAGAGCACAGAGACAGCACTGCGGGGAGAACAGTACTGTACTGATACAGCAAGAGCACAGAGACAGCACTGCAGGGAGAACAGTACTGTACTGATACAGCAAGAACACAGAGACAGCACTGCGGGGAGAACAGTACTGTACTGATACAGCAAGAGCACAGAGACAGCACTGCGGGGAGAACAGTACTGTACTGATACATCAAGAGCACAGAGACAGCACTGCAGGGAGAACAGTACTGTACTGATACAGCAAGAACACAGAGACAGCACTGCGGGGAGAACAGTACTGTACTGATACAGCAAGAGCACAGAGACAGCACTGCGGGGAGAACAGTACTGTACTGATACAGCAAGAGCACAGAGACAGCACTGCGGGGAGAACAGTACTGTACTGATACAGCAAGAGCACAGAGACAGCACTGCGGGGAGAACAGTACTGTACTGATACAGCAAGAGCACAGAGACAGCACTGCAGGGAGAACAGTACTACAGCAAGAGCACAGAGACAGCACTGTGGGGAGAACAGTACTGTACTGATACAGCAAGAGCACAGAGACAGCACTGCAGATAGAACAGTACTGTACTGATACAGCAAGAGCACAGAGACAGCACTGCGGGGAGAACAGTACTGTACTGATACAGCAAGAGCACAGAGACAGCACTGTGGGGAGAACAGTACTGTACTGATACAGCAAGAGCACAGAGACAGCACTGCGGGGAGAACAGTACTGTACTGACACAGCAAGAGTACAGAGACAGCACTGCAGGGAGAACAGTACTGTACTGATACAGCAAGAGCACAGAGACAGCACAGCATGGAGAACAGTACTGTACTGATACAGCAAGAGCACAGAGACATCACTGCAGAGAGAACAGTACTGCACTGATACAGCAAGAGCACAGAGACAGCACTGCAGGGAGAACAGTACTGTACTGATACAGCAAGAGCACAGAGACAGCACTGCAGAGAGAACAGTACTGCACTGATACAGCCAGAGCACAGAGACAGCACTGCAGGGAGAACAGTACTGTACTGATACAGCAAGAGCACAGAGACAGCACTGCAGGGAGAACAGTACTGCACTGATACAGCAAGAGCACAGAGACAGCACTGCAGGGAGAACAGTACTGTACTGATACAGCAAGAGCACAGAGACAGCACTGCAGGGAGAACAGTACTGTACTGATACAGCAAGAGCACAGAGACAGCACTGCAGGGAGAACAGTACTGCACTGATACAGCAAGAGCACAGAGACAGCACTGCAGGGAGAACAGTACTGTACTGATACAGCAAGAGCACAGAGACAGCACTGCAGGGAGAACAGTACTGCACTGATACAGCAAGAGCACAGAGACAGCACTGCAGGGAGAACAGTACTGTACTGATACAGCAAGAGCACAGAGACAGCACTGCAGGGAGAACAGTACTGTACTGATACAGCAAGAACACAGAGACAGCACTGCGGGGAGAACAGTACTGTACTGATACAGCAAGAGCACAGAGACAGCACTGCGGGGAGAACAGTACTGTACTGATACATCAAGAGCACAGAGACAGCACTGCAGGGAGAACAGTACTGTACTGATACAGCAAGAACACAGAGACAGCACTGCGGGGAGAACAGTACTGCACTGATACAGCAAGAGCACAGAGACAGCACTGCGGGGAGAACAGTACTGCACTGATACAGCAAGAGCACAGAGACAGCACTGCAGGGAGAACAGTACTGTACTGATACAGCAAGAGCACAGAGACAGCACTGCAGGGAGAACAGTACTGTACCTATACAGGAAGAGCACAGAGACAGCACTGCAGGGAGAACAGTACTGTACTGATACAGCAAGAGCACAGAGACAGCACTGCAGGGAGAACAGTACTGTACTGATACAGCAAGAGCACAGAGACAGCACTGCAGGGAGAACAAACAAACCCGTGTCTCAACGCAGTGTCATTGCAAAACATGTTGGAGCTACCTGCAATGTGATGTCACAAAGTAGTTTTATAATAATAATAGAACTCTAGGTAATTAAAATGTTATTATTATTTATTTCTTAGCAGACGCCCTTATCCAGGGCGACTTACTATTGTTACAAGATATCACATTATTTTTACATACAGTTACCCATTTTACAGTTGGGTTTTTAATGGAGCAATCTAGGTAAAGTACCTTGCTCAAGGGTACAGCAGCAGTGTCCCCTACCAGGGATTGAACCCACAACCCACCGGTCAAGAGTCCAGAGCCCTAACCACTACTCCACACTGCTCCACACTACAGCGTTACAAGAATTCTGCATTATAACTGCACAATCACTAGAGTAATGACACTTATTCAGTGTAATCACAGCTCTGTGCAATGTTATGATCCAATAGAAATGTTCTCTATAGAGACCTCACCTCCCGATGGTGATGAGGGCCATGGCAGTGATGGCGTTATTGAAAGCTTCTGGCTCCTCCTCGTTCATGATCCAGTCTGTCATCCTCCCTGTGTAGTAGGGAATGGCCATCTCACCTGCAGAGAAACAGCAAGGCTGAGCAACTCACTGGCAGCCTCTGACACACACACACCACACCTGCAGAGAAACAGCAAGGCTGAGCGACTCACAAGCAGCCTCTAACACACACACCACACCTGCAGAGAAACAGCAAGGCTGAGCGACTCACAGGCAGCCTCTGACACACACACACCACACCTGCAGAGAAACAGCAAGGCTGAGCGACTCACAAGCAGCCTCTAACACACACACCACACCTGCAGAGAAACAGCAAGGCTGAGCGACTCACAAGCAGCCTCTAACACACACACCACACCTGCAGAGAAACAGCAAGGCTGAGCGACTCACAAGCAGCCTCTAACACACACACCACACCTGCAGAGAAACAGCAAGGCTGAGCGACTCACAGGCAGCCTCTAACACACACACCACACCTACAGAGAAACAGCAAGGCTGAGCGACTCACAGGGAGCCTCTAACACACACACCACACCTGCAGAGAAACAGCAAGGCTGAGCGACACACAGGCAGCCTCTGACACACACACCACACCTGCAGAGAAACAGCAAGGCTGAGCGACACACAGGCAGCCTCTGACACACACACACCACACATGCAGAGAAACAGCAAGGCTGAGCGACTCACAAGCAGCCTCTGACACACACACCACACCTGCAGAGAAACAGCAAGGCTGAGCGACACACAGGCAGCCTCTGACACACACACACCACACCTGCAGAGAAACAGCAAGGCTGAGCGACTCACAAGCAGCCTCTGACACACACACCACACCTGCAGAGAAACAGCAAGGCTGAGCGACTCACAGGCAGTCTCTGACACACACACACCACACCTGCAGAGAAACAGCAAGGCTGAGCGACTCACAGGCAGCTTCTGACACACACACCACACCTGCAGAGAAACAGCAAGGCTGAGCGACTCACAGGGAGCCTCTGACACACACACACCACACCTGCAGAGAAACAGCAAGGCTGAGCGACTCACAGGGAGCCTCTGGTCCCGGCACTGCACATAGTGTTTAACACAATATTAACACGTGCGGGGCTGCGAGACTCACTCTTACCCAGAGATGACACCACCAGGAAGAACCCCACCGCTGCGAAGTGCCTGGCGTCGGGGCTCATCTGCTCCGCCAGCCTCCTGAGCGACGCCCCGTTTCTCTTCTGGGACCCAGGTTCGGACGGGGAGGGCGCGTAGCGCTGCCACAGCACAGCCGTCGCGACGGTCACTCCATACCCCAGCGCCAGGGCGCTCGGACAGTGCCAGCCCCACAGCAGCTCCTGCGCCCCGCCTGCACTCACAGCCTGCAGCGTGGCGTAGCAGGGCAGGAGCAGGCTCAGGAGCAGCACACTCTGCAGCGCGTCTCTGCTCAGCAGCCAGGCCGGGCACTGCGGCGCCCTGCGGACGGTGTGACAGAAGACCAGGCTCAGCACGGCGGCTCGCAGCACACCCGTCACCCACAGGCTCCACAGAGGGAGCTGCAGCTCCGGCACTGGAACCCGGGTCAGCCCGAGCCGCAGGGCGTGAGTGACGGCCACGTCCAGCACTGGGAGACACGCCAGCGCTGCCAGCGGCTTCATGGTGAGGGCTGGGGGAGGAGAGGGGGGGTTAATACAGCTGAAATCAGACATGAGAAATCAACACATCACAGGGAAGGACTGCTCGGAATCCCAGCACCACTCTCAGCTGGTTCATCCTACAGTCCTGCAACCACCAGGGCTGGAGCTGAGGAGGATTCAACTGGCAACGTCCCCGGGATCAGCACACAGTCACACAGTGGAGCCAGGATTCACTGTACTCTATTATTACAATCCCTTATGGAAAAAAACATATATTTTTAATATTTCGTAGAAAAGTATGATCCTTATATTTTTCATATATAGAAATTGGCCCCTTTTATATATATTTAAAATATATTTTAGTCTGTAATCCATATATTTATTGTATATGTTAAAAATAGATGGTGCAGCATATATTTTCATTAGTCTGCAATCCATTCAAATAAATATATGGATTACAAACTAAAATATATTTTAAATATATCCCATATATTATAAATATATAAAAAAGGGGCCAATTTCTATATATGAAAAGTATAAGGATCATACTTTTCTACCATATATTAAAAATATGTTTGTTCCATAAGGGATAATACACACAATGGAGCCAGGTTTCACTGTACTCTATTATTACAATAATACACAGAGTGGAGCCAGGATTCACTGTACTCTATTATTACAATAATACACACAGTCAATTAACCCATTCAGTGCTAAATTCATTTTTCTTTGACAAAATCAGAACACGCACTGTATTTATGTCATGTGATACACACTAAATCAGTATGCCAGCATTCTGCTAGTTTCCAGTCTGTTACATGTGTAGAATGACAGGCATGTTCACAATGTGTATTCCCAGCGTCCTGTTTTGAGGACAGTCCAGTTAGACGTGCTCCTGTAATCACAGCAGTGAAATCTCACGCCGGCTGTGAAGCTCCACACATAGAAAATGGAGTCGCTTTATCATCACTGCAGGAGGAAAAAACACCAAGAACTGGATCATCTTTAGGGTTCAGTTTCTTATTTTATATGGAGGCGTCATGAAAGCATTTGAAGGGCTGTATCTGCAGAATTAACAGCTGCATTTAGACTGGACCTTTGCGGTTAACACAATTAGAGTAAGTTATGATAACAACATAGCTAAAGAGGACATTAAAATAACAGGGAGATGATCTGCTCTGCAATGGGGCTCTCATTATTACTGAGCTCACAGAATGCATGTGAAACCTGGGCTGGATCACACTGCTGTGCAATGGGGCTCTCATTATTGCTGAGCTCACAGAATGCATGTGAAACCTGGACTGGATCACACTGCTCTGCAATGGGGCTCTCATTATTACTGAGCTCACAGAATGCATGTGAAACCTGGGCTGGATCACACTGCTCTGCAATGGGGCTCTCATTATTACTGAGCTCACAGAATGCATGTGAAACCTGGGCTGGATCACACTGCTCTGCAATGGGAGCCTGGGCTGCTCTAAAAGTATTTTTTTAAACATCCATTTAAATTCGTCAGTAAACAATGAATTACATTTTTTTTTACAACAACCGAGCAAATACAGCTGTCAACACCAAGCACTGCTACCACCGTCCTGTACGACCTGCATTGAACTCACAGGAGACAGCTAACTTTACATGGACATCATTATAATCACACACACACACACACACACACACACACACACACACACACACACACACACACACACACATTCACAGGCGCGGTGGCATATTGAAAAATGTAATAATAACCTAAAACAGTAGATTTCTGCTGCGTCTTTTTTTCAATTCAATGTTAGTTTCACTTACGTGTCCCTCTGTACTGCCGCGTCGTGTTTGCACGACACACAGTTGTTAATTACAAAGTGAAATAGACCTGCATACGGTACATCAGATACTAGAGTTTAATACTATTAATAGAAATAATGAAAAATAAAATAACTAACACGCGGATAGTTTTTAGAGCGTCTCAAGGGCACTTCTTTATTCTTACCTTGTTACTGTAAGATGTAGGTTTGCCGGAAGAGCTTCTTATTGAAATGTGCTCGTAAGCAAATCACCCAAAATAACTAAAATGATGTAGTTAAAGACCAAAACCTGTACAATGTAGACTCGAGGTTCACGGACTGCAAGAAGCGTTGCTTTAGTTTCTCTCTCTTTCTGCCTCGTCTCTGCCGGTTTTATCAGAAGGGTTATGAAACCGAAAGTGTTACAGATACAGAGGACCGCCCTTCTGTTTCCAGCAACAGATACATATCAATGTATGCACGGCTTACACTGAGGGAAGCTGCTTACACCGCTCTGTGTAAAAGATATACTACAGTATATACAATAAATAGATACTGTAATTAAACTGAACCCATAGAAGCTGACAGAACCCGCGCTGTGGTTCAGGAGAGCACGGGTAACACAGCGACACCTTGCGGTTAATCAGCGAGTCCTGGTATTACAGCACATTAATGACCAAAAGTACATGTTGCTTATTTTAACTCCTCAGAGCCTCACGACGCGGATGGATATCATTTAGCAGCGCATGTATTTCCGGTTCGATACTCAGAAAGCAGCAGGTTTGTGATTTCTGTTATTAAGCGGTTGTATCTGGGTTCAGTACTAGTACACTTGTGTGCTTTGAATGTTTTAGCTATTTACCATGTGATATAGCAAAAGTAGTCGCGGTCTTAAAAAAATAATAAATAAACTAGGCATTCTTGAACAAACAAAAAGAAAAGTGTATTTTATAGCACCGCTCCTAAATGCATACATTATACTTTGGCCTGAGTTTGGAGGTTATGTAAAACTGCATTTGGAAAATCGTTTTTCCATCCATACAAGTAAAACCTGCGTTAGACTTCCGGCAATACAGTAGATAAAACACTGATAGCCAGTCGCGTGCTTCGGTGTGTTCGTGCTGTAAACCTGGCTGTGTTCTCTGTTGTTGCTGCAGATATTATCAACTTGGACGCAGCTGCACCCATCACTTCTTCAGACGCGTGTGTATTGCTTGATGCATGTATAGCTGCAGGCGCGTGTGTATTGCTTGATATACATATTCAGACGCGTGTGTATTGCTTGGTGCGTGTCTAGCTGTCAGACGCATGTGTTGCCGCTGGTGACGCTTTGCCCGGCCGTTGCTGGTGTTCAGTAGTTTGCGCACACATTCCCGGCCTCTTTCTTGGCAGGTGTATTAAACTCCACACGCTTTGTACGGTAAATTATAGATTTGTTTAGGATATCAGATAACAAACAAAAAACAGACCCACATTTTTCTTGGACCAGTTTAACCAGCTCCCAGGCCAGCACCAAGTCTCTTGAAACAGTACGAGCAGCTGAAAACCAGCAGCATCCACCCGCTGTGCCCAGCAGAACCCACCCACTGTGCCCAGCAGTACCCACCCGCTCTGCCCAGCAGAACCCAGCACCAGTCACTGCTGGATGTTCTTCAGGGTTTGTGTGAACCTGGAAATCCCAGACTCCAGGAGTCTGTGTGTCCCTGGAAATCCCAGACTCCAGGAGTCTGTGTGTCCCTGGAAATCCCAGACTCCAGGAGTCTGTGTGTCCCTGGAAATCCGAGACTCCAGGAGTCTGTGTGTCCCTGGAAATCCGAGACTCCAGGAGCCTGTGTGTCCCTGGAAATCCGAGACTCCAGGAGCCTGTGTGTCCCTGGAAATCCGAGACTCCAGGAGTCTGTGTGTCCCTGGAAATCCCAGACTTCTGTCTCAAAACTGCAGCCCTGAGTTTAAGAGACTTCATGCTGGTCGAAGAGCGGCTGGGTCAAGAAAAAAAGAAGAAAAAACAGAACTGTATTTGCGGTACCTGTACTCAAAACCGCGACCCCTATTAATCTAACTCCTGTATCCCAGTACCCAGTAAGAAGCCATTCAACTGGTTCCAGTTCCCAGCACTGGCAGCAGATTATTATTATTATTATTATTATTTGTTTATTTAGCAGACGCCTTTATCCAAGGCGACTTACAGAGACTAGGGTGTGTGAACTATGCATCAGCTGCAGAGTCACTTACAATTACGTCTCACCCGAAAGACGGAGCACAAGGAGGTGAAGTGACTTGCTCAGGGTCACACAGTGTGTCCGTGGCTGAGGTGGGATTTGAACCGGGGACCTCCTGGTTACAAGCCCGTTTCTTTAACCACTCGACCACACAGCCTCCTTTGCTGGAATGCTAAGCAGCTCAGTTAGTTAATTGTGTCAAATATTCAAACAAGTAACTCTCCTGCTGCAGCCTTGTTTGGGTTTCTTATTATTACCAGCACAGACAGCCAGCTAGAAACCCCACAGAAACACTGCTGCCAGGAGCTCCACACCTCCACACCTCCACACCATCAGAGCTCAGGAGGTAGAAATGCTTATTTTTTTACTCGCCTTAGGGATTGAGAAAGTGAAATAGGTGCTTATATTATTCATTGGTTTTGTGCAGCTGCTGGCAACAGCGGAATCAGCTGCCTTACATGTGATAAATGTTCCGTTCTTAAAATTATGAGTTTGTTTTAATGTTGCCATCCTCAGGTGCTGTGAATCTAGTTTCGCCGGGACTGTGAGTCTGCTGCAGTGATGAATGTGATTGCTGTGGTGATATCCTTCCTGGCGTGTGATATCGCAGCCAGCTCCCTGCTGCACTGCGGGCTTCTCCTGCTGCCCCTCACACTGGACCCCTTCGGGGCCGAGTCGCTGCTCTGCCTCTGGCTGGTGGCCCTGGTTAAACTGGCCCTGCTCAGTCAGACCTCCCTGAGTCTCCTCTCTCAAGCTGGGAGAGGCAGTGCTGTGAGGGGCCGGGCCCCCCTGCTCTATGCGGCCGCGCTGTGTGCTCTCACTCCGGCTCTCCAGAGCTGGCAGCGGGCGGTGTATGTGAAGCCCGTGGAGATCGTCACCGGATCGCCGTGCCTCGGCTTCTGCCTGCTGGCCAGTGCAGTGACGGCGACGGCCTACCTGTTCTGGGAGACCGCGCTCCCCTGCAGTGCTGGGACTGAGGCAGGGGACTCCAGCGGGGAGGAGAAGAAGCAGCAAGCCAGGGTCTTGTTCATGAGGGTGATCGGATACTCCAAACCAGACGCTGTCCTGCTGGGAGGCGCCTTCCTGTTCCTGTCGCTGGCAGTGATATGTGAGTAGCACTGTCCATCTATAACCCCATTGCTGCCCACTGGCCACTAGATTAGACGTTGAGAACATAGACATTGAACAGGTGTGGGGTACTCAGGGCAGCACATTCATTGAATAGGTATGAGGTACCCAGGGCAGCACATTCATTGAATAGGTATGAGGTACCCAGGGCTGCACATTCATTGAATAGGTATGAGGTACCCAGGACAGCACATTCATTGAATAGGTATGAGGTACCCAGGGCAGCACATTCATTGAATAGGTATGGGGTACCCAGGGCAGCACATTCATTGAATAGGTATGGGGTACCCAGGGCAGCACATTCATTGAATAGGTATGAGGTACCCAGGGCAGCACATTCATTGAATAGGTATGAGGTACCCAGAGCAGCACATTCATTGAATAGGTATGAGGTACCAGGGACAGCACATTCATTGAATAGGTATGGGGTACCCAGGGCAGCACAGGCTTCATTGAATAGGTATGAGGTACCCAGGGCAGCACATTCATTGAATAGGTATGGGGTACCCAGGGCAGCACATTCATTGAATAGGTATGAGGTACCCAGGGCAGCACATTCATTGAATAGGTATGAGGTACCCAGGACAGCACATTCATTGAATAGGTATGTGGTACCCAGGGCAGCACATTCATTGAATAGGTATGAGGTACCCAGGACAGCACATTCATTGAATAGGTATGAGGTACCCAGGGCAGCACATTCATTGAATAGGTATGAGGTACCCAGGACAGCACATTCATTGAATAGGTATGAGGTACCCAGGGCAGCACATTCATTGAATAGGTATGAGGTACCCAGGGCAGCACATTCATTGAATAGGTATGAGGTACCCAGGGCAGCACATTCATTGAATAGGTATGGGGTACCCAGGGCAGCACATTCATTGAATAGGTATGAGGTACCCAGGGCAGCACATTCATTGAATAGGTATGAGGTACCCAGGACAGCACATTCATTGAATAGGTATGAGGTACCCAGAGCAGCACATTCATTGAATAGGTATGAGGTACCCAGGGCAGCACATTCATTGAATAGGTATGGGGTACCCAGGGCAGCACATTCATTGAATAGGTATGAGGTACCCAGGGCAGCACATTCATTGAATAGGTATGAGGTACCCAGGACAGCACATTCACTGAATAGGTATGAGGTACCCAGAGCAGCACATTCATTGAATAGGTATGAGGTACCCAGGGCAGCACATTCATTGAATAGGTATGAGGTACCCAGAGCAGCACATTCATTGAATAGGTATGAGGTACCCAGGGCAGCACATTCATTGAATAGGTATGAGGTACCCAGGGCAGCACATTCATTGAATAGGTATGAGGTACCCAGGGCAGCACATTCATTGAATAGGTATGAGGTACCCAGGGCAGCACATTCATTGAATAGGTATGAGGTACCCAGGACAGCACATTCATTGAATAGGTATGGGGTACCCAGGGCTGCACATTCATTGAATAGGTATGAGGTACCCAGGACAGCACATTCATTGAATAGGTATGAGGTACCCAGGACAGCACATTCATTGAATAGGTATGAGGTACCCAGGACAGCACATTCATTGAATAGGTATGAGGTACCCAGGACAGCACATTCATTGAATAGGTATGGGGTACCCAGGACAGCACATTCATTGAATAGGTATGAGGTACCCAGGACAGCACATTCATTGAATAGGTATGGGGTACCCAGGGCTGCACATTCATTGAATAGGTATGAGGTACCCAGGGCTGCACATTCATTGAATAGGTATGATGTACCCATGGCAGCACATTCATTGAATAGGTATGAGGTACCCAGGACAGCACATTCATTGAATAGGTATGGGGTACCCAGGACAGCACATTCATTGAATAGGTATGGGGTACCCAGGGCAGCACATTCATTGAATAGGTATGGGGTACCCAGGACAGCACATTCATTGAATAGGTATGGGGTACCCAGGACAGCACATTCATTGAATAGTTATGAGGTACCCAGGGCAGCACATTCATTGAATAGGTATGGGGTACCCAGGGCAGCACATTCATTGAATAGGTATGGGGTACCCAGGGCAGCACATTCATTGAATAGGTATGAGGTACCCAGGGCAGCACATTCATTGAATAGGTATGAGGTACCCAGGACAGCACATTCATTGAATAGGTATGAGGTACCCAGGGCAGCACATTCATTGAATAGGTATGAGGTACCCAGGGCAGCACATTCATTGAATAGGTATGAGGTACCCAGGGCAGCACATTCATTGAATAGGTATGAGGTACCCAGGACAGCACATTCATTGAATAGGTATGAGGTACCCAGGACAGCACATTCATTGAATAGGTATGAGGTACCCAGGGCAGCACATTCATTGAATAGGTATGAGGTACCCAGGGCTGCACATTCATTGAATAGGTATGAGGTACCCAGGACAGCACATTCATTGAATAGGTATGAGGTACCCAGGGCAGCACATTCATTGAATAGGTATGAGGTACCCAGGGCTGCACATTCATTGAATAGGTATGAGGTACCCAGGACAGCACATTCATTGAATAGGTATGAGGTACCCAGGGCAGCACATTCATTGAATAGGTATGAGGTACCCAGGGCAGCACATTCATTGAATAGGTATGAGGTACCCAGGGCAGCACATTCATTGAATAGGTTTGCGGTACCCAGGGCAGCACATTCATTGAATAGGTATGAGGTACCCAGGGCAGCACATTCATTGAATAGGTATGAGGTACCCAGGGCAGCACATTCATTGAATAGGTATGAGGTACCCAGGACAGCACATTCATTGAATAGGTATGAGGTACCCAGGGCAGCACATTCATTGAATAGGTATGAGGTACCCAGGGCAGCACAGGGTTCATTCACACTAGTTTATTTATTCAGGGGTCACCTCTTCAGTTTCTTTAGCTGTTTCAGACTCTGGGTTTCTATCCTTGTTTCTTCTTTGTGAGTAGCTCAGTGCTTAATGCTTTAAATGCACTCTTACATGTACCCTCAATGATAGACACGTTCTGATTTTCAAGTGGTTTTTAATGTTGAGGACATCTTCAGTTATAAAGCTCTGAAACTAATAAAACAAGTCACATTTACAGAGAAGTCAGGTTGGAGTGAGACGCATTGATTTCTGAACTTTGTTGAGTCCATTTCAGCAGTCTGACTCCCAAAAGAAAAGGACATGGCAATGCTTTTCAATGAAGTCTTCCCAAATACAGTCTTACAGGGGTTTCTATTCCCAATAGAGTGTTACAGGGTTTTTATTTTCAAATCAGATCAGATCAAATCAGACTGCTAGATTCTCTGACCTTCTCGATTATCATATTCACAGAGACAACCGAACTGCACTGAGCAAAATACTACACTACATGTAGTTTACAAGAGGGTCCCGGGTGACAGCAGAGTCCGTCCACACATCCACACACTCCCACAATGCACCCTGCTGCAGCACATCCACATACTCCCACAATGCACTCTGCTGCAGCACATCCACACACTCCCACAATGCACCCTGCTGCAGCACAGCCACATACTCCCACAATGCACCATGCTGCAGCACATCCACACACTCCCACAATGCACCATGCTACAGCACATGCAGACAGATGGACTCTGTGTTTTCACTGATTGGGTATTGACTGCCCAATCCTGTGTTGTGTATTGACTGCCCTGTCCTGTCCTATTTTGTGTATTGACTGCCCTGTGTTGTGTTGTGTATTGACTGCCATGTCCTGTGTTGTGTATTGACTGTCCTATCCTGTGTTGTGTATTGACTGTCCTGTCCTGTGTTGTGTATTGACTGTCCTGTGTTGTGTACTGACTGCCCTGTCCTGTGTTGTGTATTGACAGCCCTGTCCTGTGTTGTGTTTTGACTGCCCTGTCCTGTGTTGTGTATTGACTGTCCTGTCCTGTGTTGTGTATTGACTGTCCTGTCCTGTGTTGTTGTGTATTGACTGCCCTGTCCTGTGTTGTGTATTGACTGTCCTGTCCTGTGCTGTGTATTGACTGTCCTGTCCTGTGTTGTGTATTGACTGTCGTGTCCTGTGTTGTGTATTGAATGTCCTGTCCTGAGTTGTGTATTGACTGTCCTGTCCTGTGTTGTGTATTGAATGTCCTGTCCTGAGTTGTGTATTGACTGTCCTGTCCTGTGTTGTGTATTGACTGTCCTGTCCTGTGTTGTGTATTGAATGTACTGTCCTGAGTTGTGTATTGACTGTCCTGTCCTGTGTTGTGTATTGAATGTCCTGTCCTGTGTTGTGTATTGACTGTCCTGTCCTGTGTTGTGTATTGACTGTCCTGTCCTGTGTTGTGTATTGACTGCCCTGTCCTGTGTTGTGTATTGACTGTCCTGTCCTGTGTTGTGTATTGACTGCCCTGTCCTGTGTTGTCTTGTTTGCAGTTGAGATGTTCATTCCCTTCTACACGGGGAAGGTGATTGACATCCTGGGCTCCAGGTACAAGCAGAACGCCTTCAGCAGCGCCATCCTCTTCATGGGGCTCTTCTCACTGGGGAGGTACCTGTCTGCACTTATACACTATAATACACTAACACTAACCCTCACCCTCACCCTGGAGGTAAGTCCACACGACAGCACAGCGTCCTTCTGTCTGTATAAAGCTTTTCTAAAGCCCTGCGTGGCTGAAGCCAGGGAGTGCTGTGGTAATGCCCTCACTGCTGGAGTGTTAGAGACACTCTGTCAATGTGTTTACATCTCAGACACTAGTGGCTCAATCACCTGACACAGCACTGTGGTTCAGGATCAATCAGCTCACACAGCACTGTGGATCAGGTTCAATCAGCTCACACAGCACTGTGGTTCAGGATCAATCAGCTCACACAGCACTGTGGTTCGGGTTCAATCAGCTCACACAGCACTGTGGTTCGGGTTCAATCAGCTCACACAGCACTGTGGTTCAGGATCAATCAGCTCACACAGCACTGTGGTTCAATCAGCTCACACAGCACTGTGGATCAGGTTCAATCAGCTCACACAGCACTGTGGTTCAGGATCAATCAGCTCACACAGCACTGTGGTTCAGGTTCAATCAGCTCACACAGCACTGTGGTTCAGGTTCAATCAGCTCACACAGCACAGTGGTTCAGGATCAATCAGCTCACACAGCACTGTGGTTCAATCAGCTCACACAGCACTGTGGATCAGGTTCAATCAGCTCACACAGCACTGTGGTTCAGGATCAATCAGCTCACACAGCACTGTGGTTCAGGTTCAATCAGCTCACACAGCACTGTGGTTCAGGTTCAATCAGCTCACACAGTATTGTGGTTCAGGATCAATCAGCTCACACAGCACTGTGGTTCAATCAGCTCACACAGCACTGTGGATCAGGTTCAATCAGCTCACACAGCACTGTGGTTCAGGTTCAATCAGCTCACACAGTACTGTGGTTCAGGATCAATCAGCTCACACAGCACTGTGGTTCAGGTTCAATCAGCTCACACAGCACTGTGGTTCAGGATCAATCAGCTCACACAGCACTGTGGTTCAATCAGCTCACACAGCACTGTGGTTCAGGTTCAATCAGCTCACACAGCACTGTGGTTCAGGATCAATCAGCTCACACAGCACTGTGGTTCAGGATCAATCAGCTCACACAGCACTGTGGTTCAATCAGCTCACACAGCACTGTGGATCAGGTTCAATCAGCTCACACAGCACTGTGGATCAGGATCAATCAGCTCACACAGCACTGTGGTTCAGGATCAATCAGCTCACACAGCACTGTGGTTCAGGATCAATCAGCTCACACAGCACTGTGGTTCAATCAGCTCACACAGCACTGTGGTTCAGGTTCAATCAGCTCACACAGCACTGTGGTTCAGGTTCAATCAGCTCACACAGCACTGTGGTTCAATCAGCTCACACAGCACTGTGGTTCAATCAGCTCACACAGCACTGTGGTTCAATCAGCTCACACAGCACTGTGGTTCGGGTTCAATCAGCTCACACAGCACTGTGGTTCAATCAGCTCACACAGCACTGTGGTTCGGGTTCAATCAGCTCACACAGCACTGTGGATCAGGTTCAATCAGCTCACACAGCACTGTGGTTCAATCAGCTCACACAGCACTGTGGTTCAATCAGCTCACACAGCACTGTGGTTCAATCAGCTCACACAGCACTGTGGTTCAATCAGCTCACACAGCACTGTGGTTCGGGTTCAATCAGCTCACACAGCACTGTGGTTCAATCAGCTCACACAGCACTGTGGTTCGGGTTCAATCAGCTCACACAGCACTGTGGATCAGGTTCAATCAGCTCACACAGCACTGTGGTTCAATCAGCTCACACAGCACTGTGGTTCAATCAGCTCACACAGCACTGTGGTTCAATCAGCTCACACAGCACTGTGGTTCAATCAGCTCACACAGCACTGTGGTTCGGGTTCAATCAGCTCACACAGCACTGTGGATCAGGTTCAATCAGCTCACACAGCACTGTGGTTCAGGTTCAATCAGCTCACACAGCACTGTGGTTCAGGTTCAATCAGCTCACACAGCACTGTGGATCAGGTTCAATCAGCTCACACAGCACTGTGGTTCGGGTTCAATCAGCTCACACAGCACTGTGGTTCGGGTTCAATCAGCTCACACAGCACTGTGGTTCAGGTTCAATCAGCTCACACAGCACTGTGGTTCGGGTTCAATCAGCTCACACAGCACTGTGGTTCGGGTTCAATCAGCTCACACAGTACTGTGGTTCAGGTTCAATCAGCTCACACAGCACTGTGGATCTCTCTCTTCATGTGCTTCCTCTCATCCCAGCTCTCTCTCTCTTCATGTGCTCCCTCTCTCCCCAGCTCTCTCTCTCTTCATGTGCTCCCTCTCTCCCCAGCTCTCTCTCTCTTCATGTGCTCCCTCTCTCCCCAGCTCTCTCTCTCTTCATGTGCTCCCTCTCCCCAGCTCTCTCTCTCTCTTCATGTGCTCCCTCTCTCCCCAGCTCTCTCTCTCTTCATGTGCTCCCTCTCTCCCCAGCTCTCTCTCTCTTCATGTGCTCCCTCTCTCCCCAGCTCTCTCTCTCTTCATGTGCTCCCTCTCTCCCCAGCTCTCTCTCTCTTCATGTACTCCCTCTCTCCCCAGCTCTCTCTCTCTTCATGTGCTCCCTCTCTCCCCAGCTCTCTCTCTTCATGTGCTCCCTCTCTCCCCAGCTCTCTCTCTTCATGTGCTCCCTCTCTCCCCAGCTCTCTCTCTCTTCATGTGCTCCCTCTCTCCCCAGCTCTCTCTCTTCATGTGCTCCCTCTCTCCCCAGCTCTCTCTCTCTTCATGTGCTCCCTCTCTCCCCAGCTCTCTCTCTTTCTTCATGTGCTCTCTCTCTCCTCAGCTCTCTCTCTGCGGGGCTGCGTGGGGGTCTCTTCATGTGCTCCCTGTCCAGACTCAACAAGCGCGTGCGGGTCCTGCTCTTCAGAGCGCTGGTGAAGCAGGAGATCGGCTTCTTCGAGACTACCAAGACAGGTGAGAGCACACAGCATTACCAAGACAGGTGAGAGTACACAGCATTACCAAGACGGGAGAGAGTACACAGCATTACCAAGACAGGTGAGAGCACACAGCATTACCAAGACAGGTGAGAGCACACAGCATCACCAAGACAGGTGAGAGTACACAGCATCACCAAGACAGGTGAGAGTACACAGCATCACCAAGACAGGTGAGAGCACACAGCATTACCAAGACAGGTGAGAGTACACAGCATCACCAAGACAGGTGAGAGTACACAGCATCACCAAGACAGGTGAGAGCACACAGCATTACCAAGACAGGTGAGAGTACACAGCATTACCAAGACAGGTGAGAGTACACAGCATTACCAAGACGGGAGAGAGTACACAGCATTACCAAGACAGGTGAGAGCACACAGCATTACCAAGACGGGAGAGAGTACACAGCATTACCAAGACAGGTGAGAGTACACAGCATCACCAAGACAGGTGAGAGCACACAGCATTACCAAGACGGGAGAGAGTACACAGCATCACCAAGACAGGTGAGAGCACACAGCATTACCAAGACAGGTGACAGTACACAGCATCACCAAGACAGGTGAGAGCACACAGCATTACCAAGACAGGTGAGAGTACACAGCAGTACCAAGACAGGTGAGAGTACACAGCATCACCAAGACAGGTGAGAGCACACAGCATTACCAAGACAGGTGAGAGCACACAGCATTACCAAGACGGGAGAGAGTACACAGCATTACCAAGACAGGTGAGAGTACACAGCATTACCAAGACAGGTGAGAGTACACAGCATCACCAAGACAGGTGAGAGCACACAGCATCACCAAGACAGGTGAGAGTACACAGCATCACCAAGACAGGTGAGAGTACACAGCATTACCAAGACAGGTGAGAGCACACAGCATCACCAAGACAGGTGAGAGTACACAGCATTACCAAGACAGGTGAGAGTACACAGCATCACCAAGACAGGTGAGAGTACACAGCATCACCAAGACAGGTGAGAGCACACAGCATTACCAAGACAGGTGAGAGTACACAGCATTACCAAGACAGGTGAGAGCACACAGCATTACCAAGACAGGTGAGAGTACACAGCATTACCAAGACAGGTGAGAGCACACAGCATTACCAAGACAGGTGAGAGTACACAGCATTACCAAGACAGGTGAGAGCACACAGCATCACCAAGACAGGTGAGAGTACACAGCATTACCAAGACAGGTGAGAGTACACAGCATTACCAAGACAGGTGAGAGCACACAACATCACCAAGACAGGTGAGAGTACACAGCATTACCAAGACAGGTGAGAGCACACAGCATCACCAAGACAGGTGAGAGCACACAGCATTACCAAGACAGGTGAGAGTACACAGCATTACCAAGACAGGTGAGAGTACACAGCATCTGATTGTGGTGCTTTTTTACTTTGTAACTGTGATGAGTATTTATTTAAGAACAATATATATGTGTGTAGAATAGAGCTGGGATTGTATTGCCCAATACCCTGGTATCTCTGAACAGATAATCTCTTCTTTAAAAATATACTCAGTATTTTAATGAGTAAGACGCCTCACAAGTAGAACGGTCCCCCGAAATGTTCTCTTTTTCTAGAAAGCAGCACAGCTGGGGACGGGGAGTTTGTTGCTGGATATCTTCACTCAGACGGCTCGCTCACTAAATATCTTGATATCTCTGAGTAGAAAATCATCTTAAATTCTCTTGCATATGTTTAAAGAGGAGATTAATATCTGTTCAGGAATACCAAGATATTTAGTAAGTAAGGAGTCTGAGTGAGAAAAAATGCTGTAAATCCTTTGTTGTTTCCATAATTTGTGCCGGTACTATATGTGTGTGTGCGTGTGTGTCTGTGTGTGTCTGTGTGTGTCTGTGTGTGTGTGTGTGTGTCTGTGTGTGTGTGTGTGTCTGTGTGTGTGTGTGTGTCTGTGTGTGTGTGTGTGTGTGTGTGTCTGTGTGTGTGTGTGTGTGTGTCTGTGTGTGTGTGTGTCTGTGCGTGCGTGCGTGTCTGTGTGCGTGCGTGCGTATGTGTCTGTGTGTCTGTGTGTGTGTCTGTCTGTGTGTCTGTCTGTGTGTGCGTGCGTGCGTCCGTGCGTGCGTGCGTCTGTGTGTGTCTGTGTGTCTGTGCGTGTGTGCGTCTGCGTGTGTGTGTGTGTGTGTGTGTGTGATTGTATGAAGCTGGAAGAGGAGGGTGAATCTGCTGTGTTGTGATTGTATGAAGCTGGAAGAGGAGGGTGAATCTGCTGTGTTGTGATTGTATGAAGCTGGAAGAGGAGGGTGAATCTGCTGCTGTGTTGATGCGATGGCTCTGTTGTGCTCTCTTTCGCAGGTGACATCACGTCCCGGCTGTCCACAGACACCACGCTGATGAGCCAGTCCGTGGCCATGAACATGAACGTGTTCCTGCGCAGCCTGATGAAGACGCTGGCCGTGCTGTCCCTCATGGTCAGCCTGTCCTGGAGGCTCACCCTGGTCACCGTCATAGAGACCCTGCTGATCAGCATCCTCCAGAACATCTACAACTCCTACTACCAGGTGTGTACCCCCCCCCCCCCCCCCCGAGAGAGAACACACACACACACACACACACACACACACACACACACACACACACACACACACACACACCATCATAGAGACCCTGCTGATCAGCATCCTCCAGAACATCTACAACTCCTACTACCAGGTGTGTACCCCCCCCCCCCCGAGAGAGAACACACACACACACACACACACACACACACACACACACACACACACACACACACACACACACACACACCATCATAGAGACCCTGCTGATCAGCATCCTCCAGAACATCTACAACTCCTACTACCAGGTGTGTACCCCCCCCCCCCCCCGAGAGAGAACACACACTCACACACACACACACACACACACACACACACACACACACACACACACACCATCATAGAGACCCTGCTGATCAGCATCCTCCAGAACATCTACAACTCCTACTACCAGGTGTGTACCCCCCCCCCCGAGAGAGAACACACACACACACACACACACACACACACACACACACACACACACACACACACACACACACATCATAGAGACCCTGCTGATCAGCATCCTCCAGAACATCTACAACTCCTACTACCAGGTGTGTACCCCCCCCCCCCCCCCCCCGAGAGAGAACACACACTCACACACACACACACACACACACACACACACACACACACACACACACACACACACACACACACACTATCATAGAGACCCTGCTGATCAGCATCCTCCAGAACATCTACAACTCCTACTACCAGGTGTGTACCCCCCCCCCCCCCCCCGAGAGAGAACACACACACACACACACACACACACACACACACACACACACACACACACACAGACACAGACACACACACACACACACACACAGAGACGCACACACACACAGAGACGCACACACACACGCCAACACACATACACACACTCATACTCTCATACATGCACACACTCACGCACACACTTGCATATGCACACACACACACACTGACAGACAGACAGCAGGGTCTCAGTCAATCATTTCACCTTTCTCTGGGTTCCAATTGGGGGGGCTATGTGGCGCTAGTGGGTTAGTGTTAATGCGCTAGACCAGCCTTTCACCTTTCTCTGGAGACCTGGGTTCCAATCTGTTGATGCACTAAACTAGAGATACTTGCTTTTATCTCAGCGTTTAGCAAAAGAGGTCCAGGACTCGATCGCGCGGTCCAATGAGGCGGCAGGGGAGGCGGTCTCTGCTATTAAAACAGTGCGGAGCTTCGCTACAGAGGACACTGAAGCCAAGAGATACGACAGCAAGCTGTCAGACACACAGAGACTCAAGAACAGCAGGGACACCATCAGAGCTGCCCACCTGCTGTTGAGAAGGGTGGGTGTGTCTGTTGAGAAGGGGGTGTGTCTGAGAAGGGTGGGTGTGTCTGTTGAGAAGGGGTGTGTCTATTGAGAAGTTGTCTGTTGAGAAGGGGGTGTGTCTGTTGAGAAGGGTGTGTGTCTGAGAAGGGTGGGTGTGTCTGTTGAGAAGGGGGTGTGTATTGAGAAGTTGTCTTTTGAGAAGGTGTGTGTCTGTTGAGAAGGTGGTGGGTCTGTTGAGAAGGGGGTGTGTCTGTTGAGAAGGGGGTGTGTCTGAGAAGGGTGGGTGTGTCTGTTGAGAAGGGGGTGTGTATTGAGAAGTTGTCTTTTGAGAAGGTGTGTGTCTGTTGAGAAGGTGGTGGGTCTGTTGAGAAGGGGGTGTGTCTGTGGGAATGTGACTGATCCCTGGGGAGGCGCTCGTATGCAGAGGGATGCTTTTCTAGCGTTCACCAGCACACGAGCATCATACTATAAGCCATGATGTTCTGAGGCTGGAGGTGTGATTGTTTGTCGCTCGCTGTTTCAAGGGTGGAGGTGTGATTGGTTGTCTGCTGTCTGTTCTGAGGCTGGAGGTGTGATTGGTTGTCTGCTCTCTGTTCTGAGGCTGGAGGTGTGATTGGTTGTCTGCTCACTGTTCTGAGGCTGGAGGTGTGATTGGTTGTCTGCTCGCTGTTTCTCTCTGCAGCTCATCACTCTGGCAGTGCAGGTGATCATGCTGTACTATGGGCGCTGTCTCATTAAAGCGGGTGAGATGAGCACGGGCAGCCTGGTGGCCTTCATCCTGTACCAGAGGGAGCTGGGCTCTCACATCCGGGTAGGTCTCTCATCTTCACACTCTGGAATAACACTGAGTACCTTCCAATATCATTCAAATATCATTTACACTGTCTCCCCTGGTCCACAGTCAGGGGAGCGCAGGGGTCCCCGAGGGTCTCCTCTGGTAAAGGCACGGATGCGTGGTGTGCAGGGAGAGTCACACAGTCAGGGGAGCGCAGGGGTCCCCGAGGGTCTCCTCTGGTAAAGGCAGGGCTCTGTGGTGTGCAGGGGGAGTCACACAGTCAGGAGAGCGCAGGGGTTCCAGAGGGTTTCCTCTGGTAAAGGCACGGGTGCGTGGTGTGCAGGGGGAGTCACAAGGGGAGCGCAGGGGTCCCCGAGGGTCTCCTCTGGTAAAGGCACGGGCGCGTGGTGTGCAGGGGGAGTCACACAGTCAGGGGAGCACAGGGGTCCCCGAGGGTCTCCTCTGGTAAAGGCATGGGTGCGTGGTGTGCAGGGGGAGTCACACGGTCAGGGGAGCACAGGGGTCCCCGAGGGTCTCCTCTGGTAAAGGCACGGGTGCGTGGTGTGCAGGGGAGTCACACAGTGAGGAGAGTGCAGGTTTGCGTCCTGGCTGTGTGAAGTCGCTCATTGGCTCTGGCGCTCCAGTGGGTTAGGGCAGCGGTTCAGTGGTGAGATACTGGATGGTTCTGTTGGTCCCATATTGAATTATTACCATTTTCTCTTAATCTGTTAATTTTTGCTGAATAGTTGCACACTCACACAGCTTCTAAGGGTGGAGTGGATCACATGGCACTTCACAGGAATACAGGGCTGGTGTTGCTGTGTCTTGTGTGGGCCGGTCAGTGTATATACTTACAAATTTGACTTCTTTATTTCCTGTCTCCCCTGCAGGCTCTGGTGTACATCTGCTCTAACATGCTGAACTCGGTGGGGGCGGCTGCCAAGGTGTTTGAGTATCTGGATCGCAGGCCGCTGGTCTCCACTGACGGCTCCCTGCAGCCCGAGACCCTGAGAGGACACGTGCAGTTCAAAAACGTCAGCTTCACCTACCCCAGCAGACCCGACGTGCCCGTGATCAAGGTAGAGCACCCTGACACCAGAGCATTACACATGATAGAGCAGAGGGTAGAGCACCCTGACACCAGAGCATTACACAGGGAGAGAGCAGAGGGTAGAGCACCCTGACACCAGAGCATTACACATGATAGAGCAGAGGGTAGAGCACCCTGACACCAGAGCATTACACATGATAGAGCAGAGGGTAGAGCACGCTGACACCAGAGCATTACACATGATAGAGCAGAGAGTAGAGCATCCTGACACCAGAGCATTACACATGATAGAGCAGAGGGTAGAGCACCCTGACACCAGAGCATTACACATGATAGAGCAGAGGGTAGAGCACCCTGACACCAGAGCATTACACATGATAGTTTGAATTGATCTTGTGTTTCAGAGCGTGTCATTTGAGCTGCGCCCCTGTGAGATCACGGCTCTGGTGCCCCTCTGTGCGTGAGAGTCTCTCTCTCTCTCTCTGTCTGTCTGTCTGTCTGTCTGTCTGTGAGAGTGGTGTCGCTCTGAGAGTGTATCTCTAGTTTACTCTCTTTCATTGTGTTCTCTCTCTCTCTCCTCCAGAGCGTCTCGTTTGAGCTGCGCCCCGGTGAGATCACGGCTCTGGTGCCCCTCTGTGCGTGAGAGCCTGCCTCTCTCTCTCTCTCTCTCTCTCTCTGTCTGTCTGTCTGTGAGAGTGGTGTCGCTCTGAGAGTGTATCTCTAGTTTACTCTCTTTCATTGTGTTCTCTCTCTCTCTCCTCCAGAGCATCTCGTTTGAGCTGCGCCCCTGTGAGATCACGGCTCTGGTGCCCCTCTGTGCGTGAGAGCCTGCCTCTCTCTCTCTCTCTGTCTGTCTGTCTGTCTGTCTGTCTGTCTGTCTGTGAGAGTGGTGTCGCTCTGAGAGTGTATCTCTAGTTTACTCTCTTTCATTGTGTTCTCTCTCTCTCTCTCCTCCAGAGCGTCTCGTTTGAGCTGCGCCCCGGTGAGATCACGGCTCTGGTGGGCCCCTCTGGCGGGGGGAAGTCGACGTGTGTGTGTCTGCTGGAGCGCTTCTACCAGCCCCAGAGTGGAGAGATCCTGCTGGACGGGGCTCCCCTTCAAGACTACCAGCACTCGTACCTGCACAGGAAGGTAACGCACTCACACTCACACTACCAGCACTCACACTGCCAGCACTCACACACTCACACTGCACTCAGCACTCACACTGCCAGCACTCACACTGCACTCACACTACCAGCACTCACACTGCACTCACAGTACCAGCACTCACACTGCACTCACACTACCAGCACTCACACTGCACTCACAGTACCAGCACTCACACTGCACTCACAGTACCAGCACTCACACTGCACTCACAGTACCAGCACTCACACTGCACTCACACTACCAGCACTCACACTGCACTCACACTACCAGCACTCACACTGCACTCACACTACCAGCACTCACACTGCACTCACAGTACCAGCACTCACTGCACTCAACACTGCACTTACACTACCAGCACACACACTACCAGCACTCACACTGTGTTCACACTGCACTCACACTGCACTCACACTGCCAGCACACACACTACCAGCACTCACACTGTGTTCACACTGCACTCACACTGCACTCACACTGCCAGCACTCACACTACCAGCACTCACAGTGCACTCACAGTGAATCTCTCTGTCTGGTTAATGTAACAGTGAATCTCTCTGTCTGGTTAATGTAACAGTGAATCTCTCTGTCTGGTTAATGTAACAGTGAATCTCTCTGTCTGGTTAATGTAACAGTGAATCTCTCTGTCTGGTTAATGTAACAGTGAATCTCTCTGTCTGGTTAATGTAACAGTGAATCTCTCTGTCTGGTTAATGTAACAGTGATTCTCTCTGTCTGGTTAATGTAACAGTGAATCTCTCTGTCTGGTCTGCTTGTCTGTGCTGTCGCTGTGTTTATGGCACTGCTCTCTTCCACAGTAAGTGTATTCACTCACTCTTATGTTCCTGTCCCTGTCAGATCGCCCTGGTGGGTCAGGAGCCGGTCCTCTTCGCCGGCTCCATCAAAGACAACATCGGCTACGGGCTCCCAGAATGCTCTCTGGAGCGAGCCCAGGAGGCAGCGCGGAGAGCCAACGCACACGGCTTCGTGACGAGCCTGGAGCGCGGCTACAACACCGGTGAGGCACACACACCAATACAATACAATACAATACAATACAATACAATACAATACAGTACAGTACAGTACAATACAATACAATACAATACAGTACAATACAATACAATACAATACAATACAATAAAATGTAGCACTCTGCAGCCCAGCTACAACACCAGTGAGGCACACACACCAGTACAGTACAATACAATACAATACTATGTAGCATTCTGCAGGCCAGCTCTAACACCAGTGAGGCACACACACCAGTACAGTACAATACTGTGTAGCTCTGGAGTGTTCTAGTCATGGATGAAATAGAGCTGCACGGAGCCATTGGTTCATTTGCTGTGTTTATTCAGACGCGGGTGAGAGGGGGGGGCAGCTGGCTGGAGGACAGAAGCAGCGCATCGCGATCGCCAGAGCTCTCGTCAGGAACCCACAGCTCCTCATCCTGGACGAGGCCACCAGCTGCCTGGACATCGAGAGCGAGCACGCGGTGAGTCTGTCTGTCTGTCTGAGAGTCTGTCTGTCTGTCTGAGTCTGTCTGAGAGTCTGTCTCTCTGTCTGAGAGTCTGTCTCTCTGTCTGAGAGTCTGTCTATGTCTGTCTGAGAGTCTGTCAGTCTGTGTGCTGAGAGTCTGTCTGAGAGTCTGTCTCTCTGTCTGAGAGTCTGTCTCTGTCTGAGAGTCTGTCTATGTCTGTCTGAGAGTCTGTCAGTCTGTGTGCTGAGTCTGTCTGAGAGTCTGTCTGTCAGTCTGTGTGCTGAGAGTCTGTCTGTGTCTGTCTGTCTGATAGTCTGTCTGTCAGTCTGTCTGCTGAGAGTCTGTCTGTCTGAGAGTCTGTCTGTCTGAGAGTATATCTGTCTGAGAGTCTGTCTGTCTGTCTGAAAGTCTCTCTGTTTCTGTCTGTCTGAGAGTCTGTCTGTCTGAGAGTCTGTCTGTCTGAGAGTCTCTGTCTGAGAGTATGTCTGTCTGAGTCTGTCTGTCTGTCTGAGAGTCTCTCTGTTTCTGTCTGTCTGAGAGTCTGTCTGTCTGAGAGTCTCTCTGTTTCTGTCTGTCTGAGAGTCTGTTTGTCTGAGAGTCTGTCTGTCTGAGAGTCTGTCTGTCTGTCTGAGAGTCTCTCTGTTTCTGTCTGTCTGAGAGTCTGTCTGTCTGAGATTCTGTTTGTCTGAGAGTCTGTCTGTCTGAGAGTCTCTCTGTTTCTGTCTGTGTGAGAGTCTGTCTGTGTGAGAGTCTGTTTCTGTCTGTCTGAGAGTCTGTCTGTCTGAGAGTCTGTTTGTCTGAGAGTCTCTGTTTCTGTCTGTCTGAGAGTCTGTCTGTCTGAGAGTCTCTCTGTTTCTGTCTGTGTGAGAGTCTGTCTGTCTGAGAGTCTCTCTGTTTCTGTCTGTCTGAGAGTCTGTCTGTCTGAGAGTCTCTCTGTTTCTGTCTGTCTGAGAGTCTGTCTGTCTGAGAGTCTCTCTGTTTCTGTCTGTCTGAGAGTCTGTCTGTCTGTCTTAGAGTCTCTCTGTTTCTGTCTGTCTGAGAGTCTGTCTGTCTGTCTGAGAGTCTGTCTGTCTGAGAGTATGTCTGTCTGAGAGCCTGTCTGTCTGTCTGAGAGTCTGTCTGTCTGAGAGTATGTCTGTCTGAGAGCCTGTCTGTCTGTCTGAGAGTCTCTCTATTTCTGTCTGTCTGAGAGTCTGTCTGTGTGAGAGTCTCTCTGTTTCTGTCTGTCTGAGAGTCTGTCTGTCTGGCAGTCTGTCTGTCTGAGAGTCTCTCTGTTTCTGTCTGTCTGAGAGTCTGTCTGTCTGTCTGGGAGTCTCTCTGTTTCTGTCTGTCTGAGAGTCTGTCTGTCTGTCAGAGTCTGTCTGTGAGATTCTGTTTTTTCTGAGAGTCTGTCTCTCTTCATCAGAGGTTAAAGTAAGCCGGTACGGTCCATGTTGTCAGGTCATGTTACATTTCGACTGATCAGAGTGAGTGTTTAGGCTACATCACTTCTTCTTTGTATTTTAACTCTTCTTGGTTGTCCCGTTACTAATTGTTATTGATGTTTAAGCAAAAGAACTCACAGTCACTCAGGTACCGTCATGTGACTTAGCATGACAGAGGGGTGATCACCATGGTAACCGTCACACTCTGTGCAGGAAGAAGCATTCCTGAAAAACTAAAAGCTCTCCTCACTGTGGAAACTCTTCAGCGAGCGACGCTGACTGTGAAGGGGTTCAGCAGACCAGTCCGCACTGAGCTTTCAAAACAAGGGAGCTTTTCTAACTGGAATCACAGTGAGCAGAACAGACTGTGATACACAGATCCTTCTAATTGCTTTTAAAAAGGAAACATATCAAACAGAAAAACAACCATGAGATGCTTCACAATCAAAACCACGTATACGAGGTGACAGCAGGACGCCCCCAGCGTGACATGAGGGGGGGGCAAGTCCGTCCGAAACGTAACTGAAAAAAAAAAAATAATAATAATAATAATAATAATAATAATAATAATAATAATAATATTTTTGGTTTATTGTTGGCCGTCTCGTGTTTTTCATCCTCATTGTCTTGTTTCAATCTGAAACCCACATTTAGGGGCGGGATTGCGATGCCTCGTTTGCTCATAAAACTGTCTTTCATTGGATGAATTGATCTTATGACGTCACGTTAGTCAGGTGATAATAATACGGAAGTTTTTAGAGCGGTCTGTTGGTCCGCCGTCAGTATTAATTTCCGATTCCTGAATTGCCAGGTAAAGAAAGAAAGAGCGACACTGTTTAAAACGCTACCGCCCCTCGCATCCCGTTTGTCCCCCTTTGTGTTTTTTCTCCTTTGCAGGTCCAGCCTTAGGGGTGGGTGACCTGTGCCCCCGCAATCAAGGGGTGCCAAAATCAAAATTTCAATTAACAAATATGTTTGCAGGTTTTGTTTGTCCCTAGTTCGATTTATCCACACGTAGGTGTACGCTTTGAGATGAACACCTCTGCAATGTCACACACAGACACATCTGCACAACCACATGCGTGACGTGTGTTACGTAACATGTCAAGTGCTACTTGGTACCAGAGATACTAAAAGAATGAGATGGTAAACTCGGATATTTTAACATTGGTAGTTCTGTCCTCGCTCGGGCGGGGAGTTGTGAGAAATAAGGAGTTCCGGAGAGCAGTTTATTCCTATCTACAGAATGTAAAAGCTTGCTGCTTGCCTCAGTCTAAGCAGCCTCACGATAAAATGACTTCACACTTACATATCACTATTAACAGGATTAATGCATTTGTCTGGCCCGTCAGGTTCTTTATATCGCCCAAGTCCGTCCTGAAATTGCCTGCTGCTCGTGCATAATCATGAGCACACTGCCTTGGAGGCGTGGCTTGCTTGTCAAGGGTTGGGTGAGATATAATGACTGATGTGATGAGACGAGAAATTTGGAGAGGAAGAGAAGAGTTCAGGGACATTACTGAGATTAGTGATCAGAGTGATAGCGAATTGTTATATTATTAGGCTATATATAATTTAACCATGTTTTAAATAGATATTTATTTAAATTGAAAGCCATTAACTTATAAATACTGTTTAAAGATCACCATCACGATATTCCACTATATTGGTTAAAATTTGAACATGATTTTTTTGTGTGTGTGTGAAATGAAAATAATGCTTCTGGTTAGGCCTATATATAAAAAATAATTATGCAAACCCTGCAATATTAGTAATGCACAAACAGGGTGTCCCCTCAAAATAACTCAATAATGAAATATATATTCATTACAGGAGCCATGGCCGGTTTTGCTGTGACAAAGACTCAAAGTTTTTTTTTAAGTTTCTTGTTATGATTTTGTAAGAAAATAGAATATGTGATAAAATGTTAAAAATATTCCGTTTTTTTTTTTAGGGGCTCCCGAGTGGCGCATCCAGTAAAGGCGCTCCACGTGGAGTGCAGGATGCGCCCTATAGTCTGGACGTCGCCGGTTCGAGTCCAGGCTATTCCACAGCTGACCGTGGACGGGAGCTCTGAGGGGGCGGCGCACAATTGGCCGAGCGTCGTCCGGGGGGAGGGAGGGTTAGGTCGGCCAGGATGTCCTTTGCTCACCGCGCACCAGCGACCCCTGTAGTCTGGCCGGGCGCCTGCGTTGTCTTCCGACGCTGTAGCTCTTGGGTGGCTGCATGGTGAGTCCACAGTGTATAAAAAAGCGGTTGGCTGACGGCACACGCTTCGGAGGACAGCGTGTGTTCATCTTCGTCCTCCTGAGTCAGCGCAGGGGTGGTAGCGGTGAGCTGAGCTTCAAATCATAATTGGCCGTTCCAAAATTGGGAGAAAATAATAAAAATAATTGGCAACGACTAAATTTATAAAAAAGAAAAAGAAAAATTCAGTTTTCTTCATTTTCGTTAAAATACCGACGCTGGCGCCAGAAACAAAGTTTGCACAGATCAAAATGTACCCTAAGGCCGGCACTGCTCCTTTGTTTTGGTTTCTCATTTAAAATGTGTTCATTGTAAATTAGTTCCTGGTGTGATTGTTAATGTGGCTTGTTATTTTAAACACATGAGTCAGTGTGATTGCAGTGACACTGCAGCTGAAGGATCAGGAACGGGAAACTAGATCAGTCAGCGATTGAAAAGAAGCGTTACACTTTTCACTGGCTATAAACGAACATTAAAAACAAACATTACGTTAAACAAAATGTACACTAACACGTGTTTGCATTGCATTGTCATTAAGAGACAGTAAGGATGGGATCCAGCGAGTCAGCGCTGTGAATAACAAGGTGTGTAAACTCCGGGTCTGGTGAAGTTCAGCACATAGACTGAACAGATCAACACGCACACATACATCGCTATTGAACCTCAAGCAAATGCAAAGACTTGTATTTCATTTTGCTGAATGAAACCATTTCAACAAGTGTATAATTAACAGTATAAACTGCGCTGCAGGAAGGACAAGTGAACAGCTGTTTCCTGTTTCATAAAATGGTCTTATTCCTCTAAGAAAGCATGTCTGTGTCTTTGTGCTGCTTCTAAATATGGTCCATTGAGTTAGAGGGCAAAGTTTACTCCTAATAAAATAACTGAAAACAATCATGGAACTGCTACTAGTCATCTCGTGCTAGTTTTAGAATATGTTTAAATTTCAGGGCAGGTTTTGCACTTGCTTCGGATTGGATACATTGTTCTGTATCTAAGAAGCGCTGCCAGTGCGTAGAACGACAGGGAGAGGAATAGAAGGAAACATTTGAATTACCTTCCGATTTCAGGTGTCTGTAAAGTAAGAGGACGCTGGCTGTGAAAGAGGACTGCCACTCTTGTCGTTTTTTATACACAGATCAACTTACTTGACTTGAAAAACGTCTTAAACGGTGCAAGCAAATTCCTACTTGGTTTGACTGAATGAGCACAAAGAGCTTCATATGAAAGCTGAAAATGAATTTCAATAAAAGACCAACGACACGTTTTTAATAATAATAAAAACTAGGGGTGGGCATCGATATGAAAATTGTATATTGATATCGTGCACGTATTCCGATATCGATAATATCGAAGTCTTCCAAAACACAGAAAAATATAATAACACAAATGCAATATGAAACATATATCCATACAGACGTGAACAGATATTTACATGAGAAAAGCAGTAGCTTAGTTTAACTGAGTGGTGCTTTGCTAAACAATATCCATGGAGAAAAACAAGGTCTTGTTATATTGTTTTACTAATCCATGCCATCATCAGCCTCCTCTAAACTGAAATATTTCTATAGTATACTTCACTGCACAGGCTAGCCAATCTGGAAGTAATTAAATCCTCTCTGCTTATAAATGCACGACACATCTAAAAGTATAAAGTACGGTGTCATGCTGAATGTTGCATTATTTTGAGATGTGTTTTGCGCCGTTTTCAAATTCCATGACGCTTCCATGATTTCCATGACCGTACGAACCTGTCACTGTTATCAGCCCTCAGGTAACCAGAAAACAACCCCCTTACCCCCTCCTGCCCTTCAGCCCTACAAGTGCCTGACAACAGAACATTAACGAAACATAAACAACCAATCACAGATCACACAGTCTAGTGGCCACGCCCCCCTGCTCGCACCGCATGTCTGAATGGGACCCGCTCTCAGTCTCGTGCACAGCAACACAACACAGACGCTGTGTAACCGTCGAAAAAAACTCTCTTGCCCTCCTCCCCTGCTCTCACTGTGTTAATACCCCTCCCCTGCTCTCACTGTGTTAATACCCCTCCCCTGCTCTCACTGTGTTAATACCCCTCCCCTGCTCTCACTGTGTTAATACCCCCTCCCCTGCTCTCACTGTGTTAATATCTGCCCCCTCCCCTGCTCTCCCTGTGTTAATACCTGCCCCCTCCCCTGCTCTCACTGTGTTAATACCCCTCCCCTGCTCTCACTGTGTTAATACCTGCCCCCTCCCCTGCTCTCACTGTGTTAATACCCCTCCCCTGCTCTCACTGTGTTAATACCTGCCCCCTCCCCTGCTCTCACTGTGTTAATACCTGCCCCCTCCCCTGCTCTCACTGTGTTAATACCTGCCCCCTCCCCTGCTCTCACTGTGTTAATACCCCTCCCCTGCTCTCACTGTGTTAATACCTGCCCCCTCCCCTGCTCTCACTGTGTTAATACCCCTCCCCTGCTCTCACTGTGTTAATACCTGCCCCCTCCCCTGCTCTCACTGTGTTAATACCTGCCCCCTCCCCTGCTCTCACTGTGTTAATACCTGCCCCCTCCCCTGCTCTCACTGTGTTAATACCTGCCCCCTCCCCTGCTCTCACTGTTTTAATACCCCTCCTCTGCTCTCACTGTGTTAATACCCCCTCCCCTGCTCTCACTGTGTTAATACCCCTCCCCTGCTCTCACTGTGTTAATACCTGCCCCCTCCCCTACGATCACTGTGTTGACCTGCCTCTCTCTCTCCTCTCAGATCCAGGAGTCTCTGTCTCGCACCCGGGGTCAGACGGTGCTGGTGATCGCTCATCGCTTGAAGACGGTGGAGAAGGCTGATCACATCATCGTGATTGAGGGTGGTGAGGTGCGGGAGCAGGGCACTCACCAGGAGCTAATGAGGAGGGAGGGCAACTATCACAGGCTGGTGCAGGGGCTCTTCACAGAGACACAGCCCCCGCAATAGAGGGGCACACACACAGTGTGGAGAGAGCTGGGGGGGGTTACACACACAGAATGGAGAGAGCTGGGGGGGGTTACACACACACAGTGGAGAGAGCTGGGGGGGGTTACACACACACAGAGTGGAGAGAGCTGGGGGGGGTTACACACACACAGAGTGGAGAGAGCTGGGGGGTTACACACACACAGAGTGGAGAGAGCTGGGGGGGTTACACACACACACAGAGTGGAGAGAGCTGGGGGGGTTACACACACAGAGTGGAGAGAGCTGGGGGGTTACACACACACAGAGTGGAGAGAGCTGGGGGGGTTACACACACACAGAGTGGAGAGAGCTGGGGGGGGTTACACACACACAGTGGAGAGAGCTGGGGGGGTTACACTCACACAGAGTGGAGAGAGCTGGGGGGGTTACACACACACAGAGTGGAGAGAGCTGGGGGGTTACACACACAGAGTGGAGAGAGCTGGGGGGTTACACACACAGAGTGGAGAGAGCTGGGGGGGGTTACACACACACAGTGGAGAGAGCTGGGGGGGTTACACACACACAGAGTGGAGAGAGCTGGGGGGGGGGGTATGTCTTGTATGTCTGATTCAGTGTGAGGAGCTCAGTTTGGATTAATGATCCCAGCTTGTATGTCTGATTCAGTGCTCAATGTGAGGAGCTCAGTTTGGATTAATGAGCTCAGCTTGTATGTCTGATTCAGTGTGAGGAGCTCAGTTTGGATTAATGATCCCAGCTTGTATGTCTGATTCAGTACTCAATGTGAGGAGCTCAGTTTGGATTAATGATCTCAGCTTGTATGTCTGATTCAGTGTGAGGAGCTCAGTTTGGATTAATGATCCCAGCTTGTATGTCTGATTCAGTACTCAATGTGAGGAGCTCAGTTTGGATTAATGATCTCAGCTTGTATGTCTGATTCAGTGTGAGGAGCTCAGTTTGGATTAATGATCCCAGCTTGTATGTCTGATTCAGTACTCAATGTGAGGAGCTCAGTTTGGATTAATGATCCCAGCTTGTATGTCTGATTCAGTAGTCAATGTGAGGTGCTCAGTTTGGATTAATGATCCCAGCTTGTATGTCTGATTCAGTGCTCAATGTGAGGAGCTCAGTTTGGATTAATGATCTCAGCTTGTATGTCTGATTCAGTGTGAGGAGCTCAGTTTGGATTAATGATCCCAGCTTGTATGTCTGATTCAGTACTCAGTGTGAGGAGCTCAGTTTGGATTAATGATCTCAGCTTGTATGTCTGATTCAGTGTGAGGAGCTCAGTTTGGATTAATGATCCCAGCTTGTATGTCTGATTCAGTACTCAATGTGAGGAGCTCAGTTTGGATTAATGATCTCAGCTTGTATGTCTGATTCAGTGTGAGGAGCTCAGTTTGGATTAATGATCCCAGCTTGTATGTCTGATTCAGTGCTCAGTGTGAGGAGCTCAGTTTGGATTAATGATCCCAGCTTGTATGTCTGATTCAGTACTCAATGTGAGGTGCTCAGTTTGGATTAATGATCCCAGCTTGTATGTCTGATTCAGTGCTCAGTGTGAGGAGCTCAGTTTGGATTAATGATCCCAGCTTGTATGTCTGATTCAGTGCTCAATGTGAGGTGCTCAGTTTGGATTAATGATCCCAGCTTGTATGTCTGATTCAGTGCTCAGTGTGAGGAGCTCAGTTTGGATTAATGATCCCAGCTTGTATGTCTGATTCAGTGCTCAGTGTTTGGAGCTCAGTTTGGATTAATGATCCCAGCTTGTATGTCTGATTCAGTGCTCAGTGTGAGGAGCTCAGTTTGTATTAATGATCCCAGCTTGTATGTCTGATTCAGTGTGAGGAGCTCAGTTTGGATTAATGATTCCAGCTTGTATGTCTGATTCAGTGCTCAGTGTGAGGAGCTCAGTTTGGATTAATGATCCCAGCTTGTATGTCTGATTCAGTGCTCAGTGTGAGGAGCTCAGTTTGGATTAATGATCCCAGCTTGTATGTCTGATTCAGTGCTCAGTGTGAGGAGCTCAGTTTGAAGTTTTCATTGTGTGAAGCTGCTGTATATGAAATGTGTTCTGTACAGTATGAACAATGTGTTCTTATAATAAAACACAAAGCAATGAAACCTCACGAGTGACTGGCTTATTCTGCTGCTATACTGAGCTTGTGTGTGCATTTAAAAAAAAGAACTGACTTTTATTTTCATTCTCAAAAACTCCCATTTCTAGTTATCAAATGTAAGTGGCTGGCAATTCCCACTTTCTGTCTCCCAGATTCCAAACTTACACAGTACATGTAGTTATTATATAGAGATATTACACCCTGATAGTTCAGTGGATTACACAGTGTATCTAGTGTAATATAGCGGGTTGTGAGAGACGGCAGGGAGGGGGTTAAAACCTCCCTGCAAAGAAAAAAAAAACATGTGAGAATGCACCGTGTTGTATTGCTTTATTGTTTCATTTAGTTTGTTAATTGTTTTATTGTTTTGTTTAATTGCTTTATTATTAATTATCATCCGCACCTGGGCGTTATAGGGAATTAGACCCAGGTGCGGGAGTTTAAAAGGAGAGCAGGCAGTCTGCTCGAGGCTGCTGAATGGAAGGAGGCAGAGAGGGGTGCTGTCTCCGAGTAGCCAGAGGAAGAGAGAGAAAAAGAGTAAGTGCGGTACCAAACTGGTGTTTTGAAAGGACGGGAAAACAGCTTAGCTGTCCCGTGTTAGGAAGGGTTCCTGAAGGTTGAGTTAGTGCTCCAAGAGGAGCTAGGTGTTTATTTTGTTTGTATTTGTTTTGTTTTGTGTTCATTAAAAAAATAGCGCAAACGCGCTGGAAAAAATCCACTTCTGTGTTCTGGGTCGTATTTTTAAAGGGGCAACGAACCCGAGCGAGGGTCGCACGGTTACACTAGTTATCTGTATTATTATTATTTCTTAGCAGACGCCCTTATCCAGGGCGACTTACAATTGTTACAAGATATCACATTATACATTATTTCACATTATACAGATATCACATTATTTTACATACAATTACCCATTTATACAGTTGGGTTTTTACTGGAGCAATCTAGGTAAAGTACCTTGCTCAAGGGTACAACAGCAGTGTCCCCCACTGGGGATTGAACCCACGACCCTCCAGTCAAGAGTCCAGAGCCCTAACCACTACTCCACACTGCTGCCCAATATCTGTAGATATTACACCCTGATATTTCAGTGGATTACACAGTGTATCTAGTTATTATATAGAGATATTACACCCTGATAGTTCAGTGGATTACACAGTGTAGTGAAAAAATTAAGCTGACAAATGGTTTTTGATTCAAAAACACTTCATATACAAGAAAGGTATACCTCCAATGCAATCATATAAGCACGAGATTTTAACTGACTCTGGACCAGGCCTCAGTACAGCTCAGTGCATGATATGTTTGTATCAGAAAGCACGGATATCCATGGAGTCAATTCGAAAGAGATGAAAAGACTGACAAAACTTTACAATGTTTGATATTTATACCTTTGTAAATTTATACTGGTTTCTATCCAGTAATCGAGGTTGTCGTTCTCTCATCACACTCGGTGAGCCGGCCACACACTTCCTCTGTGGGAAAGGGGGCGCTGCTCGCTGACCTTATGGTCCTCCACGTGTAATGAGGCACGGTGCGTCCACTTTGTGTTTGAATGCACCTTCCCCCCATCTCAGGGTCAGCCACGTGTAATAAGAGGATTCTAAACTTGGATAATACTGCATTAAAACGACTATAAAAACACATTCACTCACAATTTAAACAATGATTCTTCACCATAAAAGACATACACATAATGTAAAACTTATTATTAATAACAGTTAATACCTCATGCCATTACAACAACACTGTGAAACATTCCTGATAGACCTGCAGACTCTGCTAATCACACTGAAACATTCCTGATAGAGCTGCACTCTGCTAATCACACTGAAACATTCCTGATAGAGCTGCAGACTCTGCTAATCACACTGAAACATTCCTGACAGAGCTGCAGACTCTGCTAATCACACTGAAACATTCCTGATAGACCTGCAGACTCTGCTAATCACACTGAAACATTCCTGATAGACCTGCAGACTCTGCTAATCACACTGAAACATTCCTGACAGAGCTGCAGACTCTGCTAATCACACTGAAACATTCCTGATAGAGCTGCAGACTCTACTAATCACACTGAAACATTCCTGATAGACCTGCAGACTCTGCTAATCACACTGAAACATTCCTGACAGAGCTGCACTCTGCTAATCACACTGAAACATTCCTGATAGACCTGCAGACTCTGCTAATCACACTGAAACATTCCTGATAGAGCTGCAGACTCTGCTAATCACACTGAAACATTCCTGACAGAGCTGCAGACTCTGCTAATCACACTGAAACATTCCTGATAGAGCTGCAGACTCTACTAATCACACTGAAACATTCCTGATAGAGCTGCAGACTCTACTAATCACACTGAAACATTCCTGATAGACCTGCAGACTCTGCTAATCACACTGAAACATTCCTGACAGAGCTGCACTCTGCTAATCACACTGAAACATTCCTGATAGACCTGCAGACTCTGCTAATCACACTGAAACATTCCTGATAGAGCTGCAGACTCTGCTAATCACACTGAAACATTCCTGATAGAGCTGCAGACTCTGCTAATCACACTGAAACATTCCTGACAGAGCTGCAGACTCTGCTAATCACACTGAAACATTCCTGATAGAGCTGCAGACTCTACTAATCACACTGAAACATTCCTGATAGACCTGCAGACTCTGCTAATCACACTGAAACATTCCTGACAGAGCTGCACTCTGCTAATCACACTGAAACATTCCTGATAGACCTGCAGACTCTGCTAATCACACTGAAACATTCCTGATAGAGCTGCAGACTCTGCTAATCACACTGAAACATTCCTGATAGAGCTGCAGACTCTGCTAATCACACTGAAACATTCCTGATAGAGCTGCAGACTCTGCTAATCACACTGAAACATTCCTGATAGAGCTGCACTCTGCGAATCACACTGAAACATTCCTGATAGAGCTGCACTCTGCTAATCACACTGAAACATTCCTGACAGACCTGCAGACTCTGCTAATCACACTGAAACATTCCTGATAGAGCTGCAGACTCTGCTAATCACACTGAAACATTCCTGACAGACCTGCAGACTCTACTAATCACACTGAAACATTCCTGATAGAGCTGCAGACTCTGCTAATCACACTGAAACATTCCTGATAGAGCTGCACTCTGCGAATCACACTGAAACATTCCTGATAGAGCTGCAGACTCTACTAATCACACTGAAACATTCCTGATAGAGCTGCACTCTGCTAATCACACTGAAACATTCCTGATAGAGCTGCAGACTCTACTAATCACACTGAAACATTCCTGATAGAGCTGCAGACTCTGCTAATCACACTGAAACATTCCTGATAGAGCTGCAGACTCTGCTAATCACACTGAAACATTCCTGATAGAGCTGCAGACTCTGCTAATCACACTGAAACATTCCTGATAGAGCTGCACTCTGCGAATCACACTGAAACATTCCTGATAGAGCTGCACTCTGCTAATCACACTGAAACATTCCTGACAGACCTGCAGACTCTGCTAATCACACTGAAACATTCCTGATAGAGCTGCACTCTGCGAATCACACTGAAACATTCCTGATAGAGCTGCAGACTCTGCTAATCACCCTGAAACATTCCTGACAGACCTGCAGACTCTGCTAATCACACTGAAACATTCCTGATAGAACTGCAGTCTGCTAATCACACTGAAACATTCCTGATAGAGCTGCACTCTGCTAATCACACTGAAACATTCCTGATAGAGCTGCAGACTGCTAATCACACTGAAACATTCCTGATAGAGCTGCAGACTCTGCTAATCACACTGAAACATTCCTGATAGACTCTGCTATGTGAATGTGGTGCTGATCAGCGCTGCAGCATTGCCACAGTGACAGTAACTGAGCAGATCTGTGAATGTGGTGCTGATCAGGGCTGCAGCATTGCCACAGTGACAGTAACTGAGCAGATCTGTGAATGTGGTGCTGATCAGTGCTGCAGCATTGCCAGTGACAGTAACTGAGCAGATCTGTGAATGTGGTGCTGATCAGGGCTGCAGCATTGCCACAGTGACAGTAACTGAGCAGATCTGTGAATGTGGTGCTGATCAGGGCTGCAGCATTGCCAGTGACAGTAACTGAGCAGATCTGTGAATGTGGTGCTGATCAGAGCTGCAGCATTGACACAGTGACAGTAACTGAGCAGATCTGTGAATGTGGTGCTGCTTCAGCTTCTCATGCAGCCACTCACAGAAACATGTTTCCTACCAGAGCCGTGCACGGGACAGGCTGCAGCACGGACAGGACATTGTTTAAAATATAAGAAACACCGAAAGACAACTGCAGTCTCAATTGTTTTATTCCAATCATTTAAGTCCCTCAAATTACCATTTTTCAATGCATTTTAACAGAGGGCTAGCAGGCTCTGTGGAGAGAGAGAGACCCTCAATCCTGACCCGGGACCCCGCCCCCCCCCCACCTCCCTCTCATTCAGTCCTGGGCCTCTCTCAAGCACAGACTGACACAGCTGGATTGTGTTCTGGCTCCACTAGGGGTGGAGTAGCTGGGATCATCACACACACAGAGCAGCTGGATTTAACCTCAGGCCCCCTGCAGGTGAAAGGCAGGAATGAGAGGCTGGTGAAGCAGCCGCTGTCTGTCTGTCTGTCTATCTGCCTGCCTGTCTGTCTGTCTGTCTGTCTGCCCCATCTGGTCCCCCGGGGTGTCTTATCATGAGGAGGCTGCTTCCCCATTGGAATGGCACTGCACTCAATAAGAGACCAAAACCTTAATACTAAAAAAAGAACCAAAACCTTATTACTAAAAAAAGAAAAGCCTTGAAAATTAAACTTATCCCCTCACAAAAAAATCTATGTATATAATAATATGCACAACTCAAGCATTTCAATGAAAGCGATTTACAGAAATCAGTACATTCAACCACACGCGTGTACGACGGGAGATGCAAACCCTAACCCCTCCTCTCCTCTCTCACCCCTCCCTTTCCTCTCCTCTCCTCTCTCAACCCTCCCTCTCCTCTCCTCTCTCACCCCTCCCTTTCCTCTCCTCTCCTCTCTCACTCCTCCCTTTCCTCTCCTCTCTCACCCCTCACTTTCCTCTCCTCTCCTCTCTCACCCCTCCCTTTCCTCTCCTCTCCTCTCTCACCCCTCCCTCTCCTCTCCTCTCCTCTCTCACCCTGGGGACTAGGACACTGGGGTACACTAACCCTGGGGACTGGGACACTGGGGAACACTAACCCTGGGGACTGGGACACTGGGGTACACTAACCCTGGGGACTGGGACACTGGGGAACAGCGAGACACTCTTAACAAACTATCTACAGTACTATCAAAAGCACATTATGATTGAGAAAAACATCAACATGGTAAATAAACAAAGCCGGACCAGTAGACAAGGGAACTGCAACATTTCAAACTGAAGTGAAGACACCGACTCACTCGGACTCAGTGTCTGCCTTAAACAGGACACATGCAGCAATGCTAAAAGAGAAGACAGTCAACTCTCATCAATACAAACAAGGGACCAGCGAAACAATGTGTCTCATCAGTAACTCTGATTACCAGGGGTCTAAAGCCAAATGCATCCTGTGAGTTTGTATTGAAGTTACAGTACTGTGCATTTTATTGATAATATGGTTGTGAGCTTTTAAAAAGTATACATAGCAAATGAACTGCAGTTGAAATGTGCATGTCCCAGCTGCTGTGCTCATCCCTCAGGGTGTGTCTCACAGTGATTCCAGATTCAGACTGCAGTATATTACTGATCCTGGTTTTTCAGAATGGTTGAGAAAGTGTTCGCAGGAATGCTGAAATCTGCAGCAACATCTTTCTTTGTCTGGGACAGTGGTGCAATATTCATTGAGTGATTTACAATAAGAGACTGCTAAACCTGTCTGGGACCATGCAGAACATTCGTAGTATGAGGAAATTAATTCAATACAAGTTTGTTTCAATGAGAATTGACTGTACTTTGACAAACATTCAACTAGAACGCTTTACTAATGTCTTGATAATGAATTAATAAATTACACTAGTGAGTGTTAGTGTTTCTACAATAGCCCTGCATGGATACGACAGCTCCTTGTTAAACGGGTCGTCTTGCTGTATCCCATTATAATGTCATGTTGTAGAAATGCATGCTCTTGTTCCTCTCATTGTATCATTTGTGTTGTTTGCTGATTCACACAGTTGATTTTGAGGCAGGTTCCTTGTCTACTGGTTTGTACAGTTGCAATGTGTGGAATCAAATCAAACTATAAAGCAGTATTGCGTATGAAGGATTGTAAAAGATGAAATCTCTGCAGAGTCGCTGATTCTCTCTGCAGTGGAGTCACTCTCCTGGAATGAGACAGAAAAGGGGCGTTAACAAAGAGGACCAGTGAGGTCATCAGTGAGGTCATCACAGTCACAATGCAGCTCAGGAACAAAACCACACAACACCACTGATATAACCCTAAACGGTCCTCAATATTCCCCTTCAATCTCTGCATGTTTACGAGTGATTGTGAATAAGACTGCACAGCCTCTCAGTGTTCAGGACTGACTCTTACCTCAGACATTAGGGGCGGTGTCAGAGGAAGTGTCGGAGCCTTCCTTACCTGAAATAAACAACAACATGAACAGTGAGACACAGCATGGAGCAGAGACACAGCACTGGAGACACACTGACACTGCAGACACACAGAGGGACACTGTGGAGCAGAGACACAGCACTGGAGACTCACTGACACTGCAGACACACAGAGGGACGCTGTGGAGCAGAGACACAGCACTGGAGACTCACTGACACTGCAGACACACAGCGGGACGCTGTGGAGCAGAGACACAGCACTGGAGACTCACTGACACTGCAGACACACAGAGGGACGCTGTGGAGCAGAGACACAGCACTGGAGACTCACTGACACTGGAGACACACAGAGGGACGCTGTGGAGCAGAGACACAGCACTGGAGACTCACTGACACCGCAGACACACAAAGGGACGCTGTGGAGCAGAGACACAGCACTGGAGACTCACTGACACTGCAGACACACAGAGGGACGCTTTGTTTCCAGGTAAACAGTCTAACTTCACAAGACACACTGTAGGATCTGAATGGCAGAATTAGAGGAATAAGCAGCCACTATCCCAGGAGCCTCCTATTGACAATTCAATCAAACACATAAGATGCTGTTTAAAATGCACAATGTGGAAAAGCTCTCAATCCAATACTTACTTGGAGCTTTGCTGTAGTCTGACTTCTGAGCACCTGAGTGAAAAGAAAACACAGGATTAGTCACTGGCTTCATAGTTGTGTTTTCACATTGCATCAATCCGAGCAACCCCGTTCACACTGCATCAATCCGAGCTACCCCGTTCACACTGCATCAATCCGAGCTACCCCGTTCACACTGCATCAATCCGAGCTACCCCGTTCACACTGCATCAATCCGAGCTACCCCGTTCACACTGCATCAATCCGAGCTACCCCGTTCACACTGCATCAATCCGAGCTACCCCGTTCACACTGCATCAATCCAAGCTACCCCATTCACATTGCATCAATCAACCCCGTTCACACTGCATCAATCCGAGCTACCCCGTTCACACTGCATCAATCCGAGCTACCCCGTTCACACTGCATCAATCAACCCCGTTCACACTGCATCAATCTGAGCTACCCCATTCACACTGCATCAATCCGAGCTACCCCATTCACACTGCATCAATCCGAGCTACCCCGTTCACACTGCATCAATCCGAGCTACCCCGTTCACACTGCATCAATCCGAGCTACCCCGTTCACACTGCATCAATCCGAGCTACCCCGTTCACCCTGCATCAATCCGAGCTACCCCGTTCACACTGCATCAATCCGAGCTACCCCGTTCACACTGCATCAATCCGAGCTACCCCGTTCACACTGCATCAATCCGAGCTACCCCGTTCACCCTGCATCAATCCAATCTACCCCGTTCACACTGCATCAATCAACCCCGTTCACACTGCATCAATCCGAGCTACCCCATTCACACTGCATCAATCCGAGTTACCCCGTTCACACTGCATCAATCAACCCCGTTCACACTGCATCAATCTGAGCTACCCCATTCACACTGCATCAATCTGAGCTACCCCATTCACACTGCATCAATCCGAGCTACCCATTTCACACCGCATCAATCCGAGCTACCCCGTTCACACTGCATCAATCTACCCCGTTCACACTGCATCAATCTACCCTGTTCACACTGCATCAATCCGAGCTACCCCGTTCACACTGCATCAATCTACCCCGTTCACACTGCATCAATCCGAGCTATCCCGTTCACACTGCATCAATCCGAGCTACCCCGTTCACACTGCATCAATCCGAGCTACCCCGTTCACACTGCATCAATCCGAGCTACCCCATTCACACTGCATCAATCAACCCCGTTCACACTGCATCAATCCGAGCTATCCCGTTCACACTGCATCAATCCGAGCTACCCCGTTCACACTGCATCAATCCGAGCTACCCCGTTCACACTGCATCAATCCGAGCTATCCCGTTCACTGCATCAATCTACCCCGTTCACACTGCATCAATCCCCAACTACTGAATGACAGTACATTCCTACATTTCTATTGGAGACTCTGCTTGCAAGATTTCAAACGAGATTACAATCAGGATGGAGGCTTGTCAGCGGGATTTCAAACTGTATTACAGTTAAGATACAGAGGATTTAAAACAGAATTGTGGCGAAATGTACAAAAATGCCTCCACACAAAATCCCCAGAAGAATGTGCCGTGACCAGAGGGATTTCACTGTGGAAGACAGCAAAGGAAAGAAGGGACAACTTAAGTGTGCAAGTACTGTCCAGTTACTACTATACATATTTTGATTAAAAAAAAAAAAACGCTCAAGCATTTTGGAAAGTAACCGAAAACACTAATTTCATACAGTATATCAAAAACGAAAGCCCCGAAAAAGCTTCAAAAAACTCAAAAATAGCTAAAAATAAGCATCGAAAAATACAATTAATAAAACCCGAAAAACAGAAGCCCTAAATCTAATACACAATGTAATGCATGATGTGTTTAATAACTCAGGTTGTGTTTAGATCACATGTTTAAATGGTAGCAGCTCATCTACTTGTTCTAATCTGGTTTTTTTTTTACATTCAATACGTTTTGATTAGATGACAATATACAGAAAATAATGAGTTGTTGTGATCTGCAATAAACACAATGTTTCATTTTTAAATAGTTATTGTGTTATTATACACTGTTATTTTACAGCTTCAGAGCTGCTGTGTCTCACTCTGGAAACAAAGGGCTGGATTCACCCCGAGAAGGAAATCTTGTGATTCATGAAGGGCTTTGTTTTATAATTGTATCACCGATACTCTGTGATGCGCTGTTAAGATCTGGTGAATAAACCTGAGTTCTGGGGGGAGAACGATAAAATTCTGTTGTATCGCAAAAATACGTCTTTTTCATGGGTAAGAAAATAAACAGGAGTTAATGTTACATGACATACAGAAGAGCTGTGAGACTCGTGTGTAAATGTAGACAATAACGCCCGTGTCTGTAAATGTCCACACACCCCTGAAGAAGAGACTGGAAATTTAAACAAACAGGTGTCTTAACATATCAGAGCAACATGAAATCTTAATGATCATGCAACGACCACCTAGAAGTAGAAACACACCAGTGACACGAATGACAGGCTTGTTGATTTAAACTCTTCCGCCTCTGTGATTTGGGGGAATGTCTCACTCAAGGGGTGGTTGACATGACATCATTGGACACGCACTGCAGTTCAGGGGCGATGTGCGCGCATACAGGGCCAGAGCCAGCATAGCTCTGTGCTCAAGTGTAAAAGAATCTTCTCATCTGATCCACTCTGAGCCAGTTGAGGTCTGAGTTGTAAACGCACTGAGTGTGTGTCTGCTGAAAGCACTTCAGTTCACTGACGCCCTCCCTTCCTCCCCTCCTCCCTCCCTCTCTCCCCTCCCTCCCCTCTCTCTTCCCTCCCTGGCTCCCTCTCTCCCCTCCACTCCCTCCTCCCTCCTCCCTCCCTCCCTCTCTCCCCTCCCCTCCCTCTGTCCCCTCCTCTCTCCCCTCCCTCCGCCTTCCCTCCCTCTTCCCTCCCTCTTTCCCCTCCCCCTCCCTCTCTCCCCTCTCTCCCCCTCTCTCTCTCCTCTCCCTTCCCC